>NC_056748.1:573948214-574103214 GCF_019279795.1 Protopterus annectens
ATTTTAGACTATGCAGGAGGCATCCTGGGATTTTACAGTAGCCCACAGGGGCCATGTTCTTGGCTTTAGTGAGTGCAGACAATACATGTTCCACAGTTATAGTTGGAAGGGTTATGTTTGAGAGTATTTCTGAGGGGATTGTTGGGGTGAGAGGGTGGTAAATTTGAAAATGAGTTTGCCTGCTCATAGTTTTGCTATGTCACCAAGTTTGGTGAGTGGGGCACCATTAACCACCAGTTCAGCACATTGCTGTGTACCGCTCTTGAGGTTTCTGACCAAGCTGTAGAAGGCTTTATGGTTATCTTTCACATGGGAGGTTATCTTAACCTTAAAGTTGGCTTTGCCTGACCAAATTATCCCTCTTCTATTTGCTTTGATGAGAGAGTTTTTATCTTTATGGGAATTACCCTTCCTGATTTTTGCCATATTTTTTCCTTTTATTAAATATCCTGTTTGATTTGGGATGCCACCAGGGTGGTTTGTTTCTGGGGCTAGACCTGGGTTTGCTTATGGTAGGTACAACAGCCTCTATGCACCCATTGACATGGCTGTACAAAGTTTCTGAGAGCAATTCAGCATAGGCTGCTGTGTTCTCTAGGTTTGGAGGGGCATTGAATTTTGGCAAACCATCACTTAATAAAAGGAAATTTGCCTTGGAATTGTTCCTAACTGTTACTGCTTTTAATGATATTATGGAGATGATTCTGATTTTGAAGGAGACAGCCTTATCATCAGGCTTTACCTGGCAGGACTAGACATTGGGGGCAGCATTCTCCCATATTTGTAAGTAAGAATTCCAGTATGTTGGAGCTTTTAGTGGGCATATTCATATTTGGTCAAGGGTGTTTGTATTTACAAAGTCCAGGAATCTCTGTGCCTGTAGATTTGAGGCTGTGTAGGATACACAAGAGAGGTAATTAAAGTCTCCTACGAGTAGGGTGTAAGATTGGAAGGTACGTTTTTCCAGTAGGTCCAAATATGCATTGTGAGCTTCTTGGGACATGGAGGATGACCTATAGCTGGCTAAGATATTGTACAGGAGGTTGTCTATGGTGTTCTGCATATGAAGGAACTCCAGCATATCATTTTGTTTGAGCAACCTAGAAGTTTGCTTGTTACGGATGTATATTGAGACACCTCCACCTTTAGCCCTTGTCTTTGTAACTACTGTACTAAATGTGTGGAAGGCACTGAAACCTTGCACTGCCAGTGTGTTCTCTGCCACTTTAAACCATGTCTCAGTAATTGCAGAGATGTCTATATTCTTGTGTGTGAGGAGGGCTTGGAGAATCTGTAGTTTTTTATTTAGGCTCCTGGCACTGAGCTGCAATACTTTGAGGTTTAGTTGAGTTGATTTTGCTATGTTGGTAGCTTTGTCAATTTGTCATTGCCTAAAAAGGCAATATGGGGTAGATAAAGTTTTAGTCAGTATTCAAAAGCCTAGAGGGGAAAGGTGTGGACCATCCTTGGTAAAGCAATGTGGTCTATTAACCATGTTTTCCCAAGACGAGAAATACTGTATCCTCTTAGAATGACAGCAGAAGGACAGCCAGTTGTTGAAATCAATCATTTTTTGCTCACATTGTGGCATCATCCTCAGTGATGGTAATATGCTGCTCAAAGCTAGGCTCATACCAGTCTGAGAAACATAGTCTGAAAGCTCCATAATATCTCTTTTCATATAGTCCAGGGAGTTATATCTCAGGTCATTTACACCTACATGAACTGTGATGGAATTGGAATCATACTGGTACCTGTGTCATAATGATTTGAGTATGTGTATGATTTGGTGTATTCTGGCTCCAGATAAGTAACTAACAGTTATCTTCTCCTGGTTAGAGGGGCATCAATATATCATACAATGGAGTCCCCCATGATGCGAGTCCTGGGAAGTGTGTTTGCATGCCATAGGGATTTATTGTTTAGGACTCCACTGACAGTGACAGTATGTGTGGTGTTAGGTGCTGTTTTTCTTGAGTGCATTTGGGCTTCCTGAGGCATAGCTTTGACAATGGGTGGTCTAGGGGATCTTTGTTGTTTAAGGAGATTGCTTTCAAGTGCCTCAGCATACGTTAGTCTATATATCTGTTGTGTGCGGGTCTATGACACTGGATCGAAAACAGATTTAATCGAATGGCTTTTACACCAAAAATGCAGTTGATAGAAATCCCCCACACATACCCCCATTAAATATATATATCAACTTCGAGATCGCACTACAGTGAGAAAAGGGCAAATTTTCCAATTTTTACTGTACCATGATCTCACAAAACTGATTTCTATCAATGGTATTTTTGGTGTAAAAGCCGTTCGATGAAATCAGTTTTCGATCCAGTGTCATAAACCCTCTATGTGAGGTGAGTACTGTGTGTTGTTTCAACAACCTGAAGTTCGCTTGTATGGGGGAGGTTAGCCTCCAATGTCATTATGTAAATACACCTCACACCTACTGTGTCTGCTTCTTGAAGGATTTAAGTGGTTGTCAGTAAACATGAGACAATTGCTACATTGTCTCAAGAAGCCCATATCCACCAAGCTGGCTACAGAGAAGTTAGCAAATTGCATATCTAAACTGTCCAGTCATTTGGTTTGTGAGCCACAAGGGGGTGGTGTATTGAGATTAGAAGGCTATTAATGACAGTTTGTTGGAGCAGACTAATATGGGTGCATTGTTGGGGCAGATTATGCTAAACAGTACTAAATTCTACTAACTTTAACGTTTACACAATACTGAATCCTAATAAATCTATAGGTATTGTCACTCAACTCTCAACTAGCTGCTGTAAGTTTGTTGGTGCACAAGGTGTTTGTGTTATATTGCTGCTTTATGGAGTACAGTTTTATAGGTCATTCTACAGGGAAAGTTTGCTTTCTAGCTGTTTGCTACCATACAGGACACTGCTAATCCACACAAATTTATAGCAGCACAGAAAAAAAACAGAAAACTAACTAATGATTCTTCTGGCTAATAAAATGACTACACTATGAGTCCTCTTGTGTATTTCCCAACTCATGTAGAGCAAGTAAACACATCCTGCTGTATGATGAATAAACCTACTCCTTCTAATGTAAAAAAACAGTAGAAGTGACCCACGACTGCAATGCTTCCGCAAACTACTTACACAACTGACTGGAAATCCCTTGCTGAAGGCAATTTCAAGACAGTCTTACAACAGTAACAGTGAATGGAAGAGCATTTTTTTTTACAAAAAATTTCAATGAACTACACACATTTGCTGAGCTCCAGGAAAATTAGCAGGAGACAACATGTAGTAAATGAGGTTTACTCAAAAGCAATATTTGTTTGCTGGAAGGGTACTCAATATAATGGATCTCTGGACAACAATGGGTGAGAAGAGTACATAAATAGCTTATATGATAGTCAACAATAAAGAGGAGGTGCAGGGACTTTGGAAATCAGATTACCATAAGAGGTGGAGGCCAAAGACACAGCCTTATAAAACAGCAGCAGCAATGAGGTGGAAGGGTTGAGAATTTTTTTCAAGGAACAAACAGGCTAGCCAGAGAGGTACCCAATCAAATAAAGGCAGTATTAGAGCTCCTTCAGAAAGTTTAGCTTAGTGTGTTATTGGGAATGGGGCAAACACAGAATACTTCTTTAATCAGGTAAAAGATAAACAGAATATAAAAGCACTGAAACACAAACTGGACCAGAGACAATTCTCTCAATAGTGAAATTCTGCTACATTTTTAGGCACCAAACTATGCAGAAATTTATGAATAACACTGTTTATGGGAACATGCAGTAATATATGAGCAAGGCACGTGTCTGGCAGTAGTAGCACACAGTCCTGCCACAACTGTGAATTAGATTATAAGACTACAGCCCAGCAGGGTTTGAAGTATAAACGGATAGCTTTTACAAGTAATTCTACTTGTCAAAATGAAAGTGTAGAATAATGCAGAAACACAATCTTCCCACAACTGCTAATTAAAATACAAGATAAAGGTCCCAAAACAAACTAAACAATGCAAATAGATGGAAAAGAGCAGAAAAGAATAAAGTAGCATCACCACACAGGTCACTGTAAGTGCCACATAAATATTTAAATAGAATTGAGATAATTAAAATAATTTTATTCTCATTCCTTTTGATGAAAAGCTAGTTACTTGTAGTTCCACACTACTCCAAATCTTGGATAAAAGACACTTGGTGGAGGTAGCTCTGTGCTGAAAATAGTTATGAAAAAGAAGAAAAGTAGGAATAACTAGACCCCAAAATAAGGCATAATCTGAAATGCAGGGAAAAAAGGTAAAAGTTTTTAACATTCGGTTTAATGGCCCCCTGACACTAATGGATTAATCATAAGCAAAGCTGCATGATGCCAGAAAAAAGGAAGGTAAAAGAGTGAATCTAAGTATGTGATTAAATACAGAGACTGATATAGTAAAATTGTAAAATAAAAAAATGAAAAGAGGGAAGAGGTGATCAGAAAGCATCTCCTGGGTGGTGGAAGGGTAAAGCAAGGTCCCCATAAGCTGCAGCTCAAAGCATGGGAGATCATGAAAGGGGATAATGGATGGGTGAGCCTTGCATCTACACAACAGCTGTAGGGAAGTCTCATTACAGAATAAGTATCTGTGCAACAGAACCTGCAGGAAAATAACCTTAGCTAATGCAACAGACAAGCTGAAAATTAAAACAAGGAATACATTTTGACTGCAGGCTAGAGACTGCCTTCCCTATCAAGGATTGATATCAAAGTATAGGCAAAGAGAAAGGAATAGGGGGATCCTAGGTGAAAGACCAGCACCGGTAGATGTTTTAATAGAATCTAGAATCAGAAGCTGCTGTTAAAAAGCAATAATTAGTAGGGTATATAAAATATTGCATGATAACTATATGAATCAATCAGAAGAGGTTAGACAAGATTGGGTAGAGAGATTGGATAAGCAATTCACAAAGAAACAATGGAAGGATATATGTATGGCTGCCAAATATGCAGCAAAGTCTAGAAGTTTTAGGATCTTTGCTTGGAACTGTTTGCATAGGTATTTTTGTACCCAAAGCAGGCCTCAAATTATTTCCCCTAAGGCAGACAGCAAATGTTGGAGGTGTAATGGAGGAGAAAGAGATAACTGGGAAGATATGTTTTGGGAGTGTAATGAGTAGGCAGATTTAAAAAATTCCCTACACAGTACTGTATCAGAAATATTGGGTGAGCAAATGGTTGAAAGTAAGGAAATGATTCCTTTGAGCTGGGATACAGGATATGATTATCTAGATATAGTAATGCCTTATTAAAAAAACGTAGCACAATACACTCAATGGAGTAAATGCCTCTCCAGACGAGTAATATATGAAAAATGTAACAAATAACAAACCAGCGATGGAGGCAACCATGCAACAAGCACAAAAACTGTCAGCGGTTTAATGGTGTACGCAGGTAAGCACTTTCACAATCGCTTCAGCAGACCAAAAAACACCACCTCTAAAATTCACACCTTATATAGTCAACAACAGACTATGACATAATAAACTAATTAAGACAAGTTAAAAATTCTATAAGACATATGTAAAAAGATAAAATATCAAGGTACATAGACATTTCCTTCAGACATATAGTTTTACATATGCAGTACAAATATAATTATCTACCTATATCATGTGCACTGATCTTGGTAGAGCACATCAAGTCCTAGTCTATCCCTGCAATACTTATTGGACTCTTCAAAATCAGCTTTAGTTTTGATCATTTCAGTGATGTACTTCTGTGTCACATAAGATGACTCTGAGACGTGATTGGAAGGTTGCAGCTACTGTGCTTGTGACCTACACAAACTGCTTCCCTTCTAAATGTCAATATGAACAAGAAAACATCCAAGCATCCATGTAGGTAGATCAGCAACACATGCTGAAAGACTTTTTTCATGGGTATAGGAGCTGAGAGACTCAACATACTGGAGAAGAAAAGACCTAACGCTCATTAGCAATTTTATGTAATAGCATTATAGCCCAGACGTTAAGCAAGGGCTGCTGAGCAAAACAAAAGCACAGAAGTCACATTCATCTAAATTATAGTATCTTGAAAAAAAAAACAGTTCAGAATAGATGTTTGTAAACCTTATTAACAATTGTGGCTTCTAGACAATACGCACAATTTCAATTTGTATAGACTTGTGAAAGTATATGTGTACACAAATTCTAATTAGAACAAGAAAAAGCCCAGTCAGTAGAACCCTAAAGCACTGTGCACTCTGCTGGGAAAAGGACATTGGCTGAAGAAAATCTGACCAAATACTGAGTTTGGAAAAGCAGCCAAAAGTTTGAGTAGATCTTGCCAGAGGATGAAGCCTGTCACAATTTTTCTCTATCGACCCTGAGATGTTATAACCTATAGTAGTAATTATCATAAAATAATTAAAATTGGGCTGCATTAACTATGAAGCTGAAAACTGCCTAAAATTTTGTGATAACTTGGTTTAGTTTTCACAGAGTTACTTCATGGAATGCCTAAATAAACAGCAAAGCCTTTGCATAAAAGCTTATAGTTGCCCAGGTCAGGTATTCACTAGAAACTCTTAATGAATCAAAAAGTATGTCTATTTCTAGTGTTTAAAATGTTCCATGGCTAAATCAAATAAAACAGGATAAATAGAACACCCCTTATTTGCCCCTCACATACAAAGATGATTTACTGATATTCTAGACCCAGATTAATGTACCATGTAGGCATGTAGGTTTCATTTAGAATCCCAGTAACAAAGCAGGAAAAAGAGTGAAACTGTAAAGTTCAAAAGGACAGATTCTCAAGAAAGCCTACCAAATACCTTTTTTAGCATCCATGTTTAAAACTATCAATAATGATCCAGTCCCCTATGTACTTCCAACAATGTCTCCACTACTCCTGTCTCATTGTCTGTTGGATGAACCTAACTTGGTCTTAGTGTACAAACAACTCAAGAAAAGTTCTAATATGCCAAACCCAATGGGCTATATTATTTGCATGATCTACCTTTAATATGCAATAGGGCTACAGTCTGTTAGTGACTTAAAATTCTTATTTGATTTTGGAATCAAGGAAATTATACATTTTTTTCATAAGTTGGGGATGTCATCTTTTCTTTTGATGTATGATAAATTATCTGTAATGTTTGACCATAAAACCAACGAAACAGAACACACACCAAACTTGTAAGCAACGTAACAAGGATGTCCAAGTACACCAGGAGGAACGCCAACAGTCATCCAACACACTTGGACATCCTTGTTACGTTGCTTATCTGTAATGTTTGCTTTATTTAATTTCATTTAAGCTGCATTGGCTTTTATCTCTTCCATCATGAATGCCATCTTTAGCATATCCTTGTAAATCTGCAACAATGGAGGAAGGTTTAAGCTTCAGAAAAGGCAAAAGTCTCACTATTCCCCCATCTATTCATCATTCTAGCACACCACCCTGGACTGATGGAGTTTTAGCCACATCATTTATTCATTCATCCTCTGATGACTCTCTTATCCAACTCACTGTCATGGAGAAAGTGGAGCATATCTTGGTATTTAATGCATACAAGGCAGAAAAACTATCAGGCATAAGATGTCGGTCTGTCATGGTCTAACAGCATCAGTAATCTTTGGTCATACATAGGTTCCCCTATTTTAAGCTGGAAGAAAAATTGAAATCCTCTGCATTGCCTAAGTCTAGCCACTCATTTTAGAAACTGTAATCTTCAGGGGGATTCATCATACATTACACATCTATCTTTTCAGCTAGAGAAGCTACTTTATTCTCCAAGACATGCCGAGCCCTATACTGACGAACCCTAATAAAATTACTCTAATTATTATCTTCTACCATATTATATAACTGGTGAGGGAAAGAGCTCTTCATTAATTGCAATCCATTTCCTAACATTTTATAACTCATTCATGCAATATGACATGTGAATACCCTTTGAAAGCATCCTACACAATATTATTTGATGGTTGACTGCCTTCACAAGTATCATAGGGGGCATTTAATACTTCATCCAACAATTCTTGAAAGCTGTTCACCTCCATAAAACAGGCCAGCAAACAACAACACCCTGAGGACTCCACAGATGGAACATCTATGCCCACTGACAAAAGGTAATGATCTGATATCAGGACCACATTTACTTCTAAGGTAGAGCAATTAGCCTTCTTGATCAATAAATATGATCAGCTCAAGAATATGTTCAATGTGTGGCCAAATAAAGACTATGGCAAATTCCATGCCCAGGACCTGCAGTACCCATATCCACTAACTCCTTATCATGACAATTTCTATTCAGCATGTGCCCACTGTTGATTTAATTCATTACTAGAATTGTTAATAATTGCCACAACATTGAAATCTACTGTCACAACTAAGGCTCTATGATAAGATTCCAAAATCATGGAGAAAATCTCTCTTCCCTTAAATGACTTGAAAGTAGATACAAATAACATGTTATACATATAAAGCAGATGTCATTCAAAACAACATTTATACCTTCCCACACCCTTTGCCACCTTCAACCCAACAATTCTTTTCACTTCCTAAATGTAGCAGAATGATCCCCTCCCTTTTTCTGCATACAGACTATGATTAGGAGAGTACCATACATTGCCCTTGTTTACGCAACTTAAGGTGTTACCCCTTATCAAACTGGAGCTAAAGAAAGAAGCTTTATTATGTAGCCCAACTTTTAAGTGTTGAATCATAAATGGATTTGTTAAGGTATTAATATTATATGAGGTAATTCTAAACTTCCTTTACAGTTGTTATTTCTAATGGTGCAGGCTTCCATCTTAACATTTCATTATAATGCTTTCATCTTACCTTCTCATTATAACACAGAAGTGCCAATTGTGCAATCAAATACTCAACATGACCCCAGTTTGGTAATATACCACCATACCAGATAGTGCCCAAGAGATTCAATAACAACTTTAGTATAAGCTATATACAGCTGGAGGTTACCCTGGTTTTCAAATGGTGAGGCCTGCAGTCAAATAAGCATGTTGCATTCCATAGGATAAACAGGGAAGGAAAAATGAGAGAAAGAAGAAAGCTCCCTTTCAAGACTATGAAAACTGGTGCTTAACAATAGCTGGGTTGCAGCAACAGGCCATAACATATAAAAGCCCTTGCACTGAAGCCCTACATTTAATGTTTATTGTATCACTTACTGCCCAATTGTACTACATTCATTATGCATCAAAAGCATTGCATAGTCAACTATCCTCTACCATTGCACTGCAACATGAAGAAAAAATATTGAAGCTAAGGCAAACTACACAGAACTATTCACATAAGATATCTACAACTTAAACAAGCATATGCAAACACCTATTTAACACAGCAACAGATCATGAAAATCCAGGCCATATTTAGGAAATACCTTCATCATACACTCGTCCTGAGGGGTAATGCAAAAGGAAAAAATGCAAATGAAATACAACCTTTGAAATTAATCCCTTATGTACAAGTTGTATGTCAGCTATAGTATATAGACATGCTAACATGAACCTTTAAATCATAGGTTTGTAGAGAGAAACTGCAGCTATCACCTTTACAAACATACTACTAGTCCAGTTAATGCAAACACTGCTGTACACATAATATAATCAAAACACTAGCACATCAGAATGGTACCAGCCTGACAGAACTGTATCATCACTGATATAAAATCATAGAATACAACAACCCCCTCCATATTCATACCTAGATGCCAGCATCAGACATCTCAACAGGTGTCCAGTAAATATGACATATTGGCAAATAGTTCATATTACAGTTCTTATATGTTTTCTTTAAAGGGCACTTTTACAATA
This sequence comes from Protopterus annectens, assembly GCF_019279795.1. NCBI lineage: Eukaryota > Metazoa > Chordata > Ceratodontiformes > Protopteridae > Protopterus > Protopterus annectens. The sequence goes on from NC_056748.1 coordinate 573,958,017, forward strand.
TCTGAGTTTCAGAGTTCTTCTCTTGAAGAAAACAAAGCAGCATCAGAAAGACACCACCATTTCCTCATGTACTCTGTGTTCATAACTTTAAGTTGGTACTTCCTTTGTTTACCTGTGGTACTTCATTTGTTTGCCTGCCAGACTCAAAGATAGTTCTTTCCCATATATAACTTGCTTTATCAAAGCTACTTTTAGGAAACTGATTGTTTTTTTTTTTTCAGCAAAGGGAGGTATATCTTCATTGACGTACACCTTTAGCCTTGCCACATACAGCAAACTGAATTTAACATCCTTTCACATCTGTTATCACATTGTCAAAATGCTTGACCTCTTCCAAGGAGTTTCTGAAACATTCAATATCCTCTTAAAAATTTGTACAAGCAGTCCACAAAGAGTAGAGTGTCACTGCACAGGGGGAGTAGCTTTGGTGCCATGTTGGAACAGTGGTATCAGATTTATACAGATGACCTAATAAAACCATTCTGATTGCCTGTTTTGCTACAATAATTCTATACCAATGACAAGGTGAAAATCTGAACTAATCTTGCCCTATATATGGGTTCAGTTGTTGGATTATACAGAAATACGGCAGACAGCACAATTTCTGTATTGGACCTTGTATATAGTACATCATTTTTATAAGCTGTGGTAGGACTACTATTCAGTTAGTGTAACTAATCTGCATATGTTCTGAGTACCACTGATGTCATGATGTCGATTTGCATACCTCTTCTGCATCTCTATTTTTCGTTTGTCTCAGAACTGCAGTAATGTCTTTTCTCTAAGTATTTCTCTACAGAGATCATATACAGAACTGACTATGTCCCTATAGCTTTTATTATAATAAGCAGCAATAAAAAGTATAAGTTATAGGATTACAGCCATTGAAGTGAACAGAGTGAATAGAGGTAGTTATACAGTAAAGCAGTTTAAATAAATAAATAAATATTTTTTATGAAAAAGTTAAATGGTTATGATAAAATGATGAATGAACAAAAAAGAAGACTATATGACAAATCTTTAAAGAAAAGGTAGGGATAAGGTTTGAATGGACTGTGTATATGGGAGTGCTGGAAAAGCAGTAATTGGATATGGAAGGAGAAGAAGCAGTAGCATTAGTAGTAGTAATAGTAATAGTAGAAGTATTAGTAGCAAAAGTAGTAGCAGTCGTAGTAAAAGTAGTAGCAATGGAAGAAGTAGAAGTAGTAGTAGTAATAGTAATAGTAGAAGTAGTAGCAGTAGTAACTGAAGTTGTAGTTGTAGCAGTTGAAGTAGTATTAGTAGTAGTAGTTGTAGCAATAGTAGAAGACGTAGTAGTAACAGTAGAAGTAGGGTCTATATCACATAGTCGAAGTTTAATAACTTTGAACACGTAATGTTCAAACCATCCTGTTGGAAGTTAAAAGACTTTGACTATACATAAAAAGCAAAAAAAAAAAAACAAAACAAAATAAACTGTTGTAAGCAGGGGGGCAAGCCCCTCTGCACCCCCCCACATGGGGGGCTGTGCCCACCACACCCCCTGCTACTTAAATATACCAACTCTGAGATTGCACCACATTGAACAAAATGGAAACCTCCCCTTACAGAGATTTACAATGAAACATGTGAACTTCTGCAAATTCGAACTTATGGTCTCAACCATATGAGGTTCAAACTTTCAGAATTTCGACTATCTGATAGGAACCCTAGAAGTAGTATTAGTAGTAATAGCAATGGAAGTAGTAGATGCAGTATCAGTAGTAATAACAGTAGTAGTAGAAGTAGTAGCAGTAGTAATAAAAGTAGTAGTTGTAGCAGTAGTAAAAGTAGTAGTAGCAGTAGAAGTAGTATTAGTAGTAGTAGTAACAGTAGTAGTAGAAGCAGTTGCAGTAATAGTAATACAGTAGTTGTAGTACTAGTATAAGTAGAAATAGTATTAGTAGAATTATTAATAGTAATAGTAGAAGTAGTAGTAGACATAGCATTAGTTGTAGTATTAGTGGCTGTAGAAATAATATTTGTAGTATTATTAATAGTAGAAGTAATAGCAGAAGTTGTATTAGTAGTAATAGATGTAGTATTAGTATAAGTAATGGTAGTAGTAAAGTAGTAGGAGTGGTAGAAGTAATAATATTATTAGAAGTAGAACTAGTAGTATTAGTACAAAGGTATGTGAGAGACTCATGGGTTAGTAAAAGACCTGAGGAAGTACAAAATGAATGGAATAAAGATGTTAAGGTATTAAATATGAGGCTTATAATAGAGGAAAACAGATCTGGGTATTCTTAAATGGGAAATCTGCAAGATTATACAGTAAGTGTGCTGAAGTATATTGAATAATAATAGGAAAATTAGATAGTCCTTGTTAACTTATATAGTAAGTTATACATGGTAATGAATGCGGGCAATGTTAATAAATCAGGACAGGGGATGTATTTATTCCAAAGAAAGGAAACTTTGATATTTAATAACTTTGTATTTTTTTATGAAGAATATTTTAAACCAATTCAGGGTATTGCTATGGGGCTACTTGTGCCCTCATTTATACCAATGGTGTGCTTTCTTGATGGGAAACACATCCGGTCTTCCATCATACTACTTTTTCTAGCTATGTTGCATATTACAGATTTCTGAATAGTAAACATCTTATCTGGATGAGAATGTAAGATAATTCACTTTTTGCAACAAACCACACATTTTTTACAATTTTCATATAGCATTAATTAGAAATAAATTAATTTTCTGGATATAAGTTTGAGTAACTGATATTTATAGGAATCCCTCTTACAGTAGTTGTGTTCTACATTAATCAGACTGATTTCTGAGGGTGCATCTTCCTCATTGAGGCAGACAAACAAGATATTTTTAGAGAGAGGTTACCATGAGTAAGGCTTGGGATATTTTTAAGAAAGTGCTTTCTGAAGATAATTTCAAGTATAGTCCTAGAATTAAATATGGAATTGCAACCCCACAAGACTGCAATACTAGGGCAGAAGGGGTGGTCACACATTACAGTTTTGAGAAATCCTTTATAACTTTTTTAAATTGGACTCCCACTTAATCCATGAGATTATTTATAAACACTGGGTCATTTTTAAACACTTGGGTATGTCTAATGCTATATAGGGTGAGGCTCCCAAAATAGTTTTTAATAGAAAACACAATATTAAAAATATTTTAGAAAAGCCTAGAATTATGTTCTTTGACAATAATTCCTAATGTATAATCGTACAATGTCAGATTATTCCAGGGCTTCAGTTTTCAAAGAGTTTGGATCAGTGAAATATGATTCCTGTAATTACATTTTAGTGAAAGGTGAGAGTGTCAAGATAAACATTTTGCACATATACAGGTAGATATGATGCACAAAATGCCCCTTCATCTAGCTCCTTTATTACCCCATTGTGGTACTAGATCGTATTAGTTTGGCATGATCTTGCAGCAACAAGGCATCAATGACCATGATTTGATAGCTCATTTGCCTTGAAAATTATCATCTGACAGAACTTCACAATTCTCCATCCCATTTTAGCCATGACCAGGGTGTGACTGATTGGGAGGATCCAACAGGCATCAGTATACTGCTCGTAACCTGAAGGGGAGTATGCAAACATTTCTGGTATGATTCATACATTAAGGGCTGAAGTATGTAGCAGTCACTGCACAGAAGCACATGCTTCTCACATTTATTTATTTATAGTTTGGCCTTACTTGGCAAAACCCAGGCAAAAGACATATCGCAAAAACCTATATGCCGTACAATACATTACAACATGTACACTTAATCAACAGAAAGTAATATATGTTCACAAAAGAATCCCAGGAATGAATGCAGATCAACAGCAGCCAGCAAACTATATGCAACATGATATAAATGATCAACAACACAGAAACATATGCTACTTATTTAACGCTAAGAACAGTCAAATATTATAGTCATGGAAAAATGGCATGTTATGTACATCTCTGTGTATTGCACATTGCACATTATCAGTGACACAACTCATTGTCTACATGATGCACAACACACACGTACATATGGATAAACACAAGGACACATTCTATAAGCATATCAGTTGTGGCTAGAGTGACATGTCTCTGCTGTGATGTGTATATTCATAGGTTCATAGGGAAGTACTAGGCTAGCTGACCTTTTGAGCCATTTTAAGCTTAGTCAATTTCCCTTTGTGAGAAACAAACCCTGCATCCTTTGTCATCGAGGTAAACACCTTAATCATTATGACAACCCTCAACCATTTGAGAATCAAACCCTGTTCCTCTTCTCTATGAGGTTAACACCTTAACCATTATGCCAGCCCTAGCAGACTACACTGTTAGCGGTGTTCCTTTGTAACTGCTTCTTAGCAGAATAAGAATCTCCTTCTTTATTTTCATATTCATCTAGAAAATGCGTTCAGTATGCCAAACTGTAAACAAAGCTCAGACACAGGCCTTTGACTAGGTATGAATCAGTCCATTTTAATATTAGAAGAGGGATATTCCTTCAAGCAGAACTCCATACCTGAGTTCTGGGCAAATATTCATTAATAAATATTCCACAAACGAATGAGCAAAAAAAGGAAGAAAAAAGAGGAAACACATTGGAGAATGTGTACAGTAATATTTATTAAAAAGCAAAAAAATGGAAACATTTAGGAACAAGAATTTTCAAGAGAAATTTATCAGCTCATCAAAACAAGCTAAACGTGCTTAGTTCTTCTATTTTGGCCTACTTTGAGTTTAGGTTATTTTATACTTCCCACTATGGAAATAAATTAAAAACAAAGCAAATGACATTTCATGGAAACAGTGAGTGATGTTTTCTTGCCTCAGTTCTGACAAAAAAAAGTATAACAAAGCTGGCATTGCATTATACCAAATCCTTGGAGCAGTAATATAATGATATCTGACATAAACAAATCACTGTATGTTGAACATGGATAATGCTATTAGTGCATGCTAATCACAGACGGAGGTCAGCATCTTCTGCAGAACATATAGCTTGTACACCTCCTGAGTAATGATATTTCCTCCACATAAATAGAATACCTACTATATCAGAAACCAGCTTAAGAACATGAATGATGCTAAAGGGGGGCACATGGGGGCACATGCCCTCCCCTGAGAAAGGCTGTGCCCCCTCTGAGTGCCCCAGTCCCTCAAATAAAACCCATACTGCTGAGCACATATAAGCATGGTTGACCCTTCCACAAGCATTTCCTTACCTCGTTGGAAAGTGCATGCCTTTTGAAAGAATGTTTTACTGCATTTTAAGCAGTCAGAAGAAGTACTCCGAGTAGCAGCAGTTAGGAGATGTCTTTTACTACATTTTTTAATCAGCCACCAGGTGGAAGTAAGTGTGAGATGTCCTTGATAAAGTGTAATTCTGTGTGAAATGTCCCAGTTAGATAGGGGTTAAGCGACTTGTTCAGAGTCACACATTGGAGGTAGAAGAATCAAACCTGTATCCGTAAGGCAAATCACTAATAACTTGGAGCCTTAACCCTCTATACCAACTTCCACACCACCTCTAACTTCTTTCTTTTTGTAAATAGGTCATAGGGTCATCAGTGTATACTTGACTAATGACCACTGGGACTTTTATAAGCCTATCCATGCATCCCAAATGTTTCCAATAAGTTTTGATGCCGTGGATGTTTTTAAGGGGTGTATCTCTAAGTTAGGGCATGGGTGGTCAAACAATTACAGTCTGCCTCTGTCTATTACAGACACAGGTGCTAGACCAGAGATGAATTTCTGATTTCCCATCCACTGGTCAAGGTTACTCTTGAATAGAGTCGGGCAGAACTCTGTTTCATATTGTATTCTCTAAAAGATGTATCTGTTCCTCTAATATGTCCTATTTATTTCACAAGCAAGGTTTAAGTCCCTGGAGTTGAAAGTTATGATGTTATTTATTTTGTGGATATGCAAGAAGTCCATCAGAACAGGATCCAGGGATGCTTCCTGTCAACAGTCTGTAGAAGACAGAGTGGAGGGATAAGGCTTTGGGGTGATCTGGATAGGAGATGTTGTTCACACCCTGAATTCTTTTTGTGCGGAGCCTCTGTGGACATTCCAGTTATTGCATGTACCCAGTCAGATATATATCAAAGGGAGCATTGTACTTAGTGATGGATCTAATGAAGGCTGAGTACAGCAAAATTATGACTTTCTTGGACCTAATGCCATACCCTTGCAAATAAGTTGAGCATCAGAGAATGATTTCCTTACTAACTCAGACACATGTTAGTTGAAATCCAGGTTACCATCTACATACATCCTCAATTCCCTGACTACTGGGACTATTCTTAGGAGTGGTTATCAATGAGAGAGCTTCCTGTGATAGCTGACTTCCCAAAGGGCACTATTGTGCATATCTTAGTATTGAGCTTTAAACCACGGCTCTGGCACCAGTCATTTATCTGTGTTAGCTCTTCTTGGAGGATAATAGTGTTTTGGGGGTATTTGATGACAGCTCCTAGTTTGCAATCTTCTGCCAACTTGGCCAGCAGGGGCCCTTGACATTAGCCTTGACTGCTGAGAAGTAGATACTAAAAAGGAGTGGGCCCAGCATATAGCCCTGAGGGACTCCACATGTGACTGGCCACATTGTGAAGATGGAAGCCCCTATCTTGACTTCTGGTGTCCTATCAGTGAGCCAGATGACTATCCAGTTTAATAGTGCTTATTGTTTGGAAAATGCATCTATACAACACCAATAGTACTTCTGTTAACATTTAAAGTGACTTGGAGTTGCCTGGCACTTAATCTTATTTATTTATTTTATTTATTTTACATTTGTTGACCAGGCTGTCTAACTGGATACATGTCCATTTTCAGTAGAGGCCAGGGGAGAAAAGCTCCAACACATACACGCACAATATAATAATAGAATGTTGCAACAGTACAAGCTTGACACAGCTGTTGTTAAGAAAAGTACAATACTAATAGTGAGCATAATACAAACAGTAAAAGTAATGTACAAAAAGTTGTTTACTAGATATATATATATATATATATATATACATATAAATATATATATTATTAAGAATACATAGAAAAATACATACATAGTACCTTGTTCCCCACTGGCCCTTTTTTCAATTATAAAGGAGTTCCCTATACTATTCTTGCATGTCCAAAAGTCAGTTGTCAATCTCCTCTGCAGTCCAACTGGTGAATATGGGAATCTTGAGGCAATGTTACAGCTGCCTCATGTACACAGACAACCCTCTCCTCCTTCCAACAAGTTCCAACATATGTGAGAGATGCAACCATATAGCCAAACTGGAGGCTAAGCTCTCTCAACTCAGTACTGGCGTAACCAGTCAGGAGGACAAGGTAGCCACACACACTACAATTCCAGTCTCACATAGGCCTACCACAACAGCAAAACAAACACATAAACACACAAAAACATACTCAGAGGCTCTAAATAAAAATCTGCCTAAGCAGCAGAGACCTCCAAAGCAGACATCCAAGCAACCGCTACCCCAAAACAAAACACGTGCAACACATAGTTCACAAAGCCAGTGTGCCGAACAGTCACAGCCCTTAAGGCTAAACAACACACCTGATACACTTGTAATAGGTGATTCTATTGTCAGGCACACTGACGTCCCACTCACCAGGCTGAACAAGGAGAAGGTCACGGTGAGCTGCCTGTCGGGCGCTAGGATCCGCCACATAACACAAGCACTCAGGTCACTCCAAGGCAAGTACAAATATGACTCAGTCATTGTCCATGCTGGTGTGAATGACCTGAGACGTACCTCCCTGGACTACATGAAAAGAGACATAGAGGAGCTCTCTGAGCATGTAGCCCAGGCCGGTATGACCCTGACCTTGAGTAGCATCCTACCCTCACCAAGAATGATGCCACAATATGAAGACAAGATGATCAATTTCAACAATTGGCTTAAGTATTGGTGTCATTCAAAGGGGATCCAATGCCTGTCAGCCTGGGATGACATGCCCGACAAGCCACATTGCTTCGCTAGGGATGGCTTGCACCTTTCACCCCTGGGCTTTCGGATATTGGCAAAGGCTCTTGCCACCCCCATAGTGCCTTTTTTAGGCAATGCTCAAAAGACAAACCCACATCCATAAGTATCACAAGGGAAAAGAAACTAAGGGTAATGTTACTCAACGCCAGAAGTCTAAACCTCAAGATGCACGCACCTGAAACTCTCCTCAGCATGGAGAACATCGATATCTGTGCATTAACAGAAACCTGGTTCAAGGCTCCCGAGAGCACCCCAGCACTACCAGGTTATACCTCATACCATACTGCTCGGCCCCAAAAGTCAGACCAAACCACAAAAGGAGGGGGAGTATCAATATTCGTCAAAGATACCCACACCTCCAGGTTGGTGGCACAGCACGAAGCATTGTAAACTATCCATGTGCAACTAACAGTAGGTAAAACTGCCTTCCAGTTTATAGCCTGCTACAGACCACCCTCCCAAACCCAGGAACCCCACTCGACCTTCCTGAGAACACTGGAAAATATGAAGGTCTCCCCAAACACCGTTATATTGGGTGACTTCAACTACCGAAACATAGACTGGGAGCATTACTCTAGCTCCAACACCCTAGCCCAAAGGTTCCTAGAATTTATAAACTCAAATGCTATGGAACAACTTGTCACCACTCCCACAAGAGAGGAAAACATACTGGACCTGATCATCACCAACATGGGGAATCTATGCTCCAGACCAGAAGTGCATCCCTCACTGGTAAGATCAGACCATAAATTAATCTCACTGGATATCCACATCCCGACCCCACCCCATGCCCAGAAAACCACAGTGAAAAACTTCTCTAAAGCAAACTTCACACTCCTCAAAACCGAGGTAGAATCCTTCAAAGCCCCCGGGCCTGTGGAAAATACGGCCCAGACTGCAGAATCCTTTATAAACGCATTCTATGAACACATTCAGGAATGCATGGATCATGCAATCCCAAATAAAACTAAGACCCAATCCCCCAAAGGCAGGCGTCCTGTCTGGTGGACCCCAGCCATAAACAAACTATACAATAGAAGGAGGAAGCTACTGCATGATAGAGCAAAATTCCTAAAAGGGAAGGCATCTCTGATCAGTATTAGCAAAAAACTACGGGCACTCATAAAATCATCTAAGGCCAGCTTCAAGAGAAAAATTGCACAGGACACTAAGGATAATCACAAGGCTTTCTTTAGTTATGTTAGGAACCTGGGTGGGAATTTCCAGATATGCTCAGAATTAGTCCAAAATGACAAAAAATACACCGAACCCACAGACATTGCCAACATCCTAGCTGACAGGTTCAGTGCAAACTCCCCCCCCCCACCAAAAGGGCTAATATCTATCCCAGCAGAGTGCTGCCCCCCTGACATCTCAGATGCTCAGGTAAGAGCTGACCTCTCCAAAGCAAGAAACACAGCATCAATGGGACCAGACGGTGTCCCGGGCTGCGTCCTACATGAACTCCAAGAAGAACTAAACCCAAACCTAACACTACTGTTCAATCTCAGCCTTACTACAGGATATGTACCCAAAGAGTGGTGTACAGCAACAGTGGTCCCTCTCCACAAAGGTGGTGCCTCAATGGATCCTGGAAACTATCGCCCCATAAGTCTCACTAGCTTGGTCTGCAAAGCTATGGAAAGGATCATCATGGACCTTATAAATAAAGATATTGGGGACCTACAGACACTGGATCCTACCCAGTTCGGCTTTGTTAAGGGCAGATCCTGCCTCTTAAACCTGGTCGACTTCTTTGAAACAGTCACCAAGGCCATTGACAAGGGGAAGGTGGTCCACACAGCCTACCTGGACCTCGCAAAAGCCTTCGATACAATACCCCACTCGGGCATTATAAATAAGCTCACCAGCTTAAATATAAACCCCTATGTCACTAGATGGGTTGCAAACTGGCTCAAGGACAGAACCCACATGGTTAGAATAGCTGGAGCCATGTCAGACTCCAAACCAGTTACAAGTGGCATCCCACAAGGCTCAGTCCTGGGACCTCTCTTGTTCGGTATATATTTCTCGGAGGTACAGGCCAACATGGAAGGACTGTGGCTGACCAAGTTTGCAGATGACTGCAAACTGGGCACCATAATAGACTCTCCAGCCGACACAAGCATCCTCCAAAAGGGCCTCATAGAAACAGACAACTGGTGCCAGAGCCATGGCCTCAAGCTAAATGCCAAAAAGTGTATAGTCATCCCCTTTGGCAAAAACAAAGTGCCCACAAATTACCACATAGGTGGTAATCCATTAAGTACAGAAGAAGTAATTAGGGACCTGGGGACCCAAGTTGATAGCAATCTCTCATTTGACAACCACGTGGCCAAAGTGGTTAGAAAAACATTTTATATAGCCCACCTAATCATGAAGGGATTCACATCTAGATCATGGGAGGTCATCGTGCCTCTTTACTCATCCCTCATCAGGCCCATAATTGAGTACAATGCCCCTTTTGGGATGTACCTTACCAGACACCTGCAGCAACTGGAAAGACCCCAAAAGTACCTCACCAAGAGGATCAAGGGGCTCAAACAGATGCCGTATGCTGCCCGGTTAAAGAAACTCCAGCTCTACTCAATGGCATACCGCCTGCTCAGAGGCGATCTGTGCCTGACGTATAAAGCCATGTCCAACCCGGAATTAATGGACATGCTGCACCTCAGAAAATCCAAATCCCATCTAGCTACGAGCTCGAGGGACTTGAACCTCAGCACTGAAATAAATAGGACATGCTGGAGGGACAGATTCATAACCCAGAGGCTCCCTTCACTCTGGAATAAAATCCCAGTCCAGGTTAGGCAGAGTCCCTCATTGACTCTCTTCAAGAGGAATCTTGATGAGTGGATGGGAGATCGTAGGTTTACTCCGAGTATCACTTCTGTGTCACTGTTAGACAGAGCCACAGTATACTAACCTCGAGAAAGGGCATAGCAAAATTAATTTGAAATGGGTGGCGAAAGCCATACACACTCTGGCTAGGCTTACAAATGCCCTAGGGCAGATAGCCTAGTATGAACCTATGAACCTATGTGGGAGGGTGAACTTTTTCAACTGCTTCTCAAGTCTCTAATGTTTGAAGAGCTGAGTGTGTGTGGTAAAACACAATATATTACAACTGTTGTAAAAAATTTTTGTCTTATAAATAATGTAAAAGGAAAAATGTATGTTTTAACCAAGTTACTATCCTGGCAAGCTCAGAGATACTTGAGATATCAAAAACTTTTATAAGTGTAAAGTCTACAGTTTAACCATGCTGTGAGCTTCCATCCTACTGGCTAGCAAACATGTCACACATTTTATCCATCTGTTCTACATTGTGCGTGATAGTGTACTAGTATTCTATATTTTGAATATGGAAGGTTGATTGTGACTGTAGTTTCCTTATTTTGCTTGTTGATGTTATGGATGGCATGGTATTCATGATATCACAAGCCTGCCCCTGCACCTGTACCTACCCGGATTGCTTGATTTCTTGATGCTGACTGGAGTTAATTGTGTTTTGGATTTTTACAACCTGAGTTGTTTCTTCCAAGAATCTCTAATGGTTGAAGAACTGGGTACACGGTAAAATAAGTATGAAATAATATTTTACCATACTGTGAGCTCCCTCTCTAGCTGTTAGTAAATGTTCCATATTTTGCCAATTTTTCCCTTATGAAAGATTGCATAGCATTTCATGTTTTGAAGATGGAAAGTTAAATACAACTGCAGTTTCTTTAATTCTTCTGATTGCTGTTGCTATGGGCTTTATGGCAATGTCAAGCCATACTAAACCGTCTGAAAATGAAGAAGCCTCAGCTTAAGAGTTTAAGGATATGTAGTTTTTATTATCTCAATTATTAAAACTCCACATTCTTAAAGTCTCCTTCTGAGACTTGTTCATAGACATTTATAATAACATTCAGAAACTCATAACAGCACCATTTAAAATCTTGCACATCCAAAAAAGTATTCAAATCCTGGAAAAAGTTGCTGTTAGCAGACATTCCCTTTTAAGTGCTACCCACACCTATCGACTTTCCCTATTTTTGCAGAATGTCCAGGTTTTGTTTCAAATGTTTGCCTTATCACTCATTTTTGATTTTTGCATAAATCACTCATGATTATAGCCAGTCAGCAATACCAGTCATTAGAGTTTTAAATGCATGTTGATGCAAAACTTGTTGTTCTATTAACTTTTTAACTGAATTAGAGTAATACTTAAGTTTTTTTCCTGATTTTATCCACAACTGCTCATTATTTTTGACTTTGTCCAGAATTCCTGATGAAATAAGTTGATAGGTATGGTGGCACCCCAAAACTTTCAGATTGGTGTTATTTCAGCTAAACAGAAATATAGTACTAGCTGGTTTACACTGTTGCATTTGCTTGGCCCAGTTTCTGCTTTTATCAGTGCTATTTTCCTTGGAGGGGGCTTGAAAGCCAATTTGTTTGTTTGCAGTCTTAGTATCTCAGCAGGTAGTACACTCGTCTTCGGTGCAGTAGGCTCTGAATTGTATTCCCATGCCACCTATTTTGAATTAGTTTATCCAGTGCTGACACTGCAGTGCAGTATAAGGGGGTGCTGCACTCCTGGGGGTGTGATCCTTCAGATAACACTTTAAACCAAGGCCCCATCTGTCTGAGTTGGTGGTAGCTCAGGTGGATGTAAAAAACTTATCAAAAAGAATAGGAGTGATTTCTTGGTGTCCTGCCCAAATTTCTCATAGTCAGAATGAATACCCCCATCTTAGGTCTCCAATGAAAAGGGACCATTGGCCTAGTGGGACAAACGTGGTCAACAAAAAGTATAAATAAATGATGCTTGCCACTGTATCTCAGATATTTCATTATATATTTGTATTCTGACTGTTTTAATACATCTGAATCATTAAGTGATCATGGAAATTGTGTCTCAATAGACCTGGAGTGTTTTTTTTTATTATTTTTTCAGAATCCAGTTCAAGTCGCTTTTATACTAGTCATTATAAATATAAGGAAATATTTTTGTTTAAACTCCCATGGTAATGAATGTCAGTAATATGAGTAACATGCATCTTGCACAGCTTCTAGAACTTATTGTCACTTTTACTTTTTTTGCTGGAATTTTTCTGATTTGTGATCTCAGAACAGTTCTTCTGTCTTTAACATTACTTGTAAAGGCTCAGCAAAATAACCTAGCTGAACTACATGTTTTAAGTCTACAAATGTTTAATGCTGTCAGACCTTCTCCCACCTTCTTCCTCAAGTGTCAGAACTACCACTGCAATCCAAGAGCTGTTAAATGACCAATTTTGCTACTACTTCAAAAAAACTTACTTCAAGGTGCTTTTATCAGGCATTTAAGTTACTTTGCTTTTACCCATTATCTGCAGTGGGAAGATGTGTGTTTTATCTTGAATGTTGGCAAAATGTGCTGTATTTGTTTAAAAGCATTAATACCCAGACCTCATGTGCAGAAATGGGAAAAGGGGTTGTGGATGGATGGATTTTCCTTATAATGCAGCACAGAACAAAATAAGTGTGACTTTCTGTTCATGAATTTGTGTTAATGACATTTTTTCTCTTTTTACTGAATCACAAATGTATTTGTGCATTACATTTTCCTACCTTTGTTGTATTGGTAGCTATACTTTTGACTTGTTACACTATAACACTTCATCCACACCATAATCTCTAAGAATGACAAATTAGTGTTTTTTTCTGTGTTGTGAAAATTAACAGGATTTATAACTTATGGCATTCTCCGCTTTTTAATAAGGAAATGGTCTTTCATTTTAACAGTGGATTATGGGTAATTACGATGTTTTTTTTTTCATATGCCCTATATATCACACCTGCTAACTATTGTCATCCTATCGTGCCCTGGCAAGAAAAGGAACCTGGAGCTCACTGCTTAAGAAATCTGAACATTTAAATGAATAAGTATTATTTTTACCTAGTCACACTAAACAATATCTTATTTTTCAGTGCAACAATCCAGTGTGGTAATGTGGAAGTAAACTATTTTCCTGTATTTCTCTCAGTAAAATGACATACATGTTTATTTATTTGTTTGTTTGTTTGCTTGTTTATTTATATGATATTTGCTGACTGGATTAGCCGTTGTGGGCATAGCCCATTTGCAGAGAAGGCCTGACAGAAAAGCTCCAATAATCTAGCATAATTATCATTATTTATTTATTTGTTTGTTTATTAATTAATTAATTCATTCATTCATTTGTGTTTATTTACCAGGAAAGTCCATTTTCAGTAGAGGCCCAGGAAGAAGAGCTTCAACAGATACATTTAAGGTTCTCAAAACAAAACAATTTTTTACAAAAATATATTACATCAATAGCTCTTAAAACGTCTAAACACAAACAGGAAATTGTTCTATAACAACATTATACAAAGATAAAACATGCTACTATTACTACTATTATTATTATTATTATTATTATTATTATTATTAATAATAATAATAATAATAATAATATGACTGTAGTAAAATGCAATACATTAGCAAAGTAAATAGAATAGCAACTATGTATGTATCTCTTATTACACGTGTAAATAAGCCATCTAATCATTTGTTTGGCCAAACCCCCAAAACAGCAAAACCAGACCCCATTTACACTAATGTTAAATTGTTTAAAAGTAATATGCAGTACCATCTTAGTTTGCCAAGTAAAAAGGAACCAGAGTTGTTTTTGAAGCAAAGTTAATACTTAATGATGACAATTTTGTTTATCGGAAGATGATCACAACAGTTTTTAACTTTCCTCTCGATATAAGCTGTGGTCTCTGGGACCATAAAGTAAAAATGCATTTCTACTTTCTTCATAATAGTGTTAGAAAATCTTCTCATTCCATATGAAACACACTTATATACAGAGTCGAGGATTCATTAAAGTGCTTAGCACAAGCCATATACTGAAAGGATCATCTACCATGACATGCCCATTTGCAGTTCAGAAACATGTTAGCCATGATTCAGTATGACCTCATCATTGGCTAATTTACATGTTTCTTGAATCACAGTAACTACTGCAATGTGATCTGCACATTGTGGTAGTAACCTGCTGTTCTTGAAGGCAGTGGCACCCCCCCCCCCCAGTGACTCTGTCTCTCTCTCTCTCTCTCTCTCTCTCTCTCTCTCTCACACACACACACACACACACACACACACACACACACACACACACACACACACACACACACACACACACACACACACACACACACACACACACACACACACACACACACACACACACACACACACACACTCGGGTATGTTGATTGCAGTACCATAATGACTGCAGCCCAGTAAAATGTACAAAGCTGCAGACTTTGTATAGTTTACACAGCTGGACCAGAAAACACATTTTCTTGCATCTGTTCACTCTTAGCCATTCTGATGAGCTCTCCTACCATCCATAACCCCTTTTCCCCATTTTTCCACATGGGTTGGAGTGTCACTTCAACTGTGACAACACACACACACACACACACACACACACACACACACACACACACACACACACACACACACACACACACACACACACACACACACACACAGAGTCCCTATACCTGTCCCTGTTTGCCTTCCCAAGGATCATCCCACCCCTGTACTACTTCAGTGCTATTACAGCACATAACAGCACATATCTATTAGGTTCTGGTGGTCTTGTGCCTTCCCCCTCCACCCAACAGTCCTCATTGGGTAGTACATTCCATTAGTGCACTTTAAACAGTAATCCCTCTTATCTAGTGCATTCCCCCACCCCTGATCCCTGTTATGTTGTATAGTACCATTAGGGCATTTCAAACATTAATTCCTGCTGCCTAGTACATCCTCCTTCTGCCCATTCCAGTTTAGCTGTCCATGCAGTTGGGGCACTTTAAAAGTAATTCCTGGCATCTTGTTGTTCTCCATCACTACACTCATGTTTGACAGTTCAATACCACAAAAATGGTGTGGATGAATGTGTTGATCTACACAGCCAAGCAATTTTTTGAATTGCTCTGTTGTGTAAATGTCTTCCTAAAGGCAATTCCAGGGAAAGAGCTCATGGCTATTTAGCATATGCCTCTCTTCCCATAATGTCCAATTAGCATTCAGACAGCCCTTCATGGTGTAAATATTTCTGTTAGAGAACCATTGAGTATCGTGTATGGACAGTTGCTGAATCAAGAAAAGGTATGTTGCAGTACCATAATGACTGTAGCCCAGTAAAATTTACAAAGCTGCAGAATTTGAATAGTTTATGCAGCTGGACCAGAAAACACATTTTCTTGCATCTGTTCACTCTTAGCCATCCTGATGAGCTCTCCTACCATCCATAACCTCTTTTTCCCATTTTTCCACATGGAGTTGGGGTATCACTTCAGCAGTGACAATCATCTAGAGCCAAGGTTTACACCACCGGGTGGCTACGCCTGCCACAGTAGTTTTTCCACACCACACTCACATGCTCACTCACACCTATGGCCAATTTAGAGTGCCCAATTCAACTACTGCATGTCCTTGGAATGTGGGAGGAAACTGGAGCTCCTGAAGGAAGCCCACGCAAACACAGGGAGGACATGCACACTCCCCACAGAAGGCACTTCAGCTGAGAATCAAACCCGGGAACCTCTTGCTGTGAGGTAACAATGCTATCTGGTGTGCCACTTTGCCACTTAGTTTCAAAAGGTATAGTACTTTTCAAAATAATGCTCATATGCTACATTCAAATGAGGCTATCAGACTGCAGTACAACTTTGGTTAACTGAAAGCTATTTATTTATTTATTTGGTATTTGTTTAGTCGGTAACTCCAACTGGCTCATAATATACCCATTTTCAGCAGAGGCCTAGGAAGAAATGCTCCAGATACATATAGTTAAATCCTTGTCTTTTAACAGAGTGAAAAAGACTCAACAGACATTATAAAAACATAGAATTCAGTCAAAAACTACATGTGGCTGATACATTATCATAGGAGAAGCATGATTTACATCACATGGTGAATTAACAATAAGGATATGCAAAAGTGCAGGGAAGTAACACATTATAGCCTGCTGTCATACAGTCTGCATCAGATATAAGGAGTGAATAAGATAAGAACAAAACTGTATTGATCCAAGTGGTAGGGAGTAAAGTAAAATGAAGGTAGGATAAGGAAGTGGAGGCAATTGGAAGAACAGAGGAAGAAAAAGTATGAAATTAGGTGTAAATGAAGGGATTGGAAGAAAAGAGGTAGATAAGGTGTATAGTGCTTTATCCTGGATTGCAGCTGGGGCAAATCCATGTTTTGGTTAAGTATTCTGTTAAAGAGCATATGAAGGAGTGCAGGTTAGGGATAGAGTTGATAGCTAAGGGGAGGGTGTTCCATAAATTTGCAACAGAACAGGAGAAGAGGCTTACGCCTCGGCCTTTGTTGGGTTTATGGATTTTGAGGAGATGTTTGTCTTTAGATTCAAGATGTCTATTTGAGCCATAAGTGTCAATTAATGGGCTTAGGGCAGGACAAGCAAGAGGGTTGTGGATGATGTTGTATAATGTGATAAACTGTATGTAATGGAGGTGAAGGGGGAGCTCAAGCCAGCTTAGGGGATGTAAGGCTTCACAGTGATGAGTTACTTGGGTTGAATTTCAGGCAAATTTGGCAATTTTATTACAGCAGCTTTCAAGTTTGTTGTTTAAGGAAGTCTTTAAGTTTGTAGAGATTGGAGCTCCATATTATAGTAATGGCAAGAGGTAGGTTTTTGCCAGGGTAATTTTGGTAGGGGTGGTGAGGAAGTTTTTGTTTCTGTATAGGATGCCTAGTTTTTGTCAGGTTTGTTAGTTATTAGATGGAAAAAGAATCATCAGTGCACTTATTTCTGTGTTGAGCTTCTACACATATTAACACACATTAAAAGCATCATCTGAGCCCAGAGATATAAAGAAAACTAGTACAGTGTTACCATTTATGATTAATAATACAGCAATTTCAATTCCAATGTTTCTTGTTATTTTAAATACATCAGTAATAAAATTCTCTATTACTATGTGTCAAATTGTAGCATGTGAATATTGCAGCCAGAAACAGCATTTTTTGTTTTCATTTAATGGTTTATAGCATTCAGTGATTCATAAATGAGATGTTTCATAGATAAGGAAAATTAAATAAAATATACATATAACTATAGTAGCAGCAGCTAACTTTCAGTCAATAAACAACTACATTACAGCATACAAAGACTAATCTGAATGAACTGTAGACGTGAATGTTGTTTTCCAGTAGTCAAACATGTTAAGAACAGAGTGAAACAAAATACTCACATAATGGAAGATAACAACAGTGTGGGCTGCAGTGCAGTAAACAGTCAAATATTTATTCTTGTGGGAGGAATACTCTTCTATCTATAAAAGCCATAACAGTGTAGAACTGCATGGATTAGTTATGTTTGTGGAGAGCAATGTATTGTATAGTGACTTAAACTCTTGGCAAAACAGTCTCTGATGTTACTAGTTAGTCTGAGATGTCTGTAACTGTATCACTGCTATAATGCTTAAACTGTCTGTGGGGATGAAGCATTATGAGGTATAGGCCTCCTAATAAGCAAGGACAACTATAAGACTGAAAATGGCCAGAGCTGTTAAGCCTACATACCTCAAAAGTCTGAAAAATGTCCTGCAGAAACTAATAGACTATCTGCTCTTCTGATTGCCTGAGAAGAAATGCTTTTTCTGATGCTTAGAAAAAGGTCAGGTAAACTTAGTGACTATGCTGAAAATGTCTCTGCTCCTTTGTTGGGCCATTAAAAATACATTTGATATATTTTGAAATTGTAATAAGAGTACTTGGGAATTCACTTGTATAAAGCATGTACTCCAGATAAATGAAATGTTGTGTGAAGTAATAAATAATTAATTGGGCTTTGACAATCTGCAGATTGTATACATTTGCACCCTTTGATTATTAATGCTGCCAGAGCCGGATCCAGCACTAGGCGACATAGGCAGTAGCCTAGGGTCCCAAGGCTAGGGGATCCCACTCTGGCCAGGAGGCTTCAACACAATAAATAAATAAATAAATACTTCTTGAGACCACAGTGGCAGCATCTTCTCCTTTAAGGAGAAAGCAGATGTAAACACATTCCGCACTCACTAGCGGAATTTAAACTGCCTGTTCCGTTTATAGAAAAGGTGTGTGTGTGTGTGTGTGTGTGTGTGTGTGTGTGTGTGTGTGTGTGTGTGTGTGTGTGTGTGTGTGTGTGTGTGTGTGTGTGTGTGTGTGAATGAGTGTGTATTTGTATATATAATTTAAACTACTAGTTCTGTTTGTTTCTGTATATGAGAAAAAGAGTGTGTGTATGTATATGTATGTGTATGTAATTTAAACTAGCCATTCTGTTTGTATGATAGAAAAAGTATGTGTGTGTGTGTGTGTGTGTGTGTGTGTGTGTGTGTGTGTGTGTGTGTGTGTGTGTGTGTGTGTTGTATTAGATAGAAGGTGTGTTTGTGTGTGTGAATTGCTGTGTGAGAGAGCAGGTGTGTGTAGGTGTGTGTTTCATCTGTGTGTGTTAGTGTAAGAGCAGAAAGAAGGTAGGTGTGTGTGTGTGGGGGGGGGGGGGTCCGCTTCTAAATCTTGAAAGCTCATAATCTTGAAATTCAAAATACTGAAGCCAAAATCTTGAAAGTTCAAAATACTGAAAACTCAAAATACTGAATTTCATAATATTGATAAAAACTACAGGATACTAACACTTACTACACTCCAGCAGAAGTACATAGAGAAACAAATAAAAGACAAACCATATTAGTGGGGGGGGGTTGCACTTTACTACACTAAGATGTTGTATAGCAAATTAAAAGGAAACATGACTAAGGTTACAACAGGCAGTCATAAAGCACGTAATGGTATGTTTGCCATTTTCTTCTGTGGAGTGCGATCTCGGAGTTGATATATTTAAGTAGCAGCGGATGTGGGGTGGAGGGGGGCTTGTCCCCCTGCTTATAGTTGGAGAAGAGTAATATGTTTATGTCATTGTGTTGGAATATTGTGTTGGTGTACTCTGTTTTTTCAATATTATGAAATTCAGTATTTTGAGTTTTTAGTATTTTGAACTTTCAGGATTTTGGCTTCAGTATTTTGAATTTCAAGATTTAGAAGTGGACCCATGTGTGTGTGTGTGTGTGTGTGTGTGTGTGTGTGTGTGTGTGTGTGTGTGTGTGTGTGTGTGTGTGTGTGTGTGTTTATCATACCTCTCAACTGTCCAGAGTTTTGCAGAACATCCAGCTTTTTGCCTCATAATTTTCACTGATTCATCATAAAATTTGTGGCTTTCTGGCAAATCACTGAGGATTGAAATAAAATAATGTCATACATTTGAGTTTCAGACTTAATTTCCTTCAGAAATGGCATGCTAGCACAAATCCTGTTATTCCAGCAACTTTGTATGTTAAAAAGAGCAATATTTAAAATCTATCCCTATTTTGGGCCACTGTATCCCCATTATTTTAGGCTTTGTCCAGATCTCTTGTGCTAAGAGGTTGATGCCCTAGTTTTGTGTGTGTGTGGTGGGGGGGGGGGAGTTACTCAATTAACTTAATCAGTCTTGACCTATAACTTGGTTACAGCAGACAAGAGCCTGAATCCTCTATACCAACTACCAGACTGCTGATGGAATTGTGAGTTTGAGTTTCAGTATATTCTCAGGGACCTATAAGTTTGAGGCTGCTGTACCAGCTCAGAATGCTGCCATATACTGACTTAATTATCTGAGGACAGCATATTAGTTTTTCTATAATTGTGTTTGAACATTTATTAATCACTCAAAATTGAGCAAAAATAGCAACATTTTGTTTTAGATGTTTTGCAAAACCATTTAACTCTGATACTGATAGAAATATTATTTTTCACAGATGTAGCAATCCCAGTAATGATTACTTTTAGAAGCTGGTATACAGTAGGTTCAGTCCTCTACAGGGGAAAAACATTTTTAAGTCTGTTTCTGACTTCAGTTTTCTTCAGAAAATGGAAATTTCATAGACTTTGGTTAATCAAATTGTGACTTTATTATTTATATTTGTTAAACTGAACTTGAAGATTAGAAGGGTCTGCAGTGAAGCACACACCTGAATAACTGCATTTTAACTGGAAAATAATATAAATTGGAAGAACCCCACACATCCATCAACAACAGAGTAAAACAAGAATACAAGGTATGCATACAAATACACACTGGAGTCTGCCAACAAAGCAGTATGCACACAAAAATGGAAACTAAGAAAGATATATTATTTCTGATATTAATCACTCATTGAGCTGTGTTTATTTTAAAAGATTTATTTTTACATTGTTCTAGTAGATAGAGGTGGAGACATTGAGTTGCTTTTAGATAATATTTTTTGGAAGGCTCTGTTGAAGGCTTGCAGATCGAACAAAACAAAACAACAAATATCTACATTTTTGCATGGGGTCAAAGACCCATGCACCCCCACACCTCCTACAAATTATATATACCAACTCCAAGATCTCACTACAGTGGGGAAAAGTGTAAATTCCCTAATTTTGAATGTATCACAATCTCCATACAAATGTTTCAAGTTTTTTGGAAAGCCACACATATTTCCCTCCAAGCGGCAAGCCCCCATTATCCCCTTACATGGGGGTTAGCTTATCACTCAGAAACTCAAAGCACAGTGAGAATGTAAAACTCATCTTCTGTTTCTTCTCCAGCTCCAAGTTGCAGACAGTGTGTGACCTAAGCAGTGACAATGCAAGAAAATATTGGGTACAGAAACTTGCAACCTGCATTTTTGATATTCAGAGACTCCTTATTTGAGGATATGACCAAGCATAGGTTTCTCACAATTTACTAAGCACATGAATATTTTTATCTTGATTGGTTGGTTCAATACATTATGTGATCATACAAAAGCTTTTAAGCAACACTTTTAACAGGAATGCCAGCCTGATGATGTTCATGTTGTAATGAATGAAATTGATAATGGTGTTTTTTATTAATAATATTTAAATTCGTTACGTTCATTGTTTTGGAAGTGTGGTTCTTTGATTTTCCTTCTTTTTCCAGAACATCAGTCAGTTTGATGATGTTCAATTAGTCACAGAGTATTCAATTAAATAGTGACTGAACAAAAGGTGCTTTTACAGAAGATTAGTTCTCGACAGTATCCCTTTCGAGATTTGGTGATATTGGAGTTAGCTTTAACACACACACAGACACACACACACACACACACACACACACACACACACACACACACACACACACACACACACACACACACAAAACTCTTTAAAGTTTCATCAAAGCATTGTACTATCAGTCAGTCTTGAATTTATAGTCCTCGAACTGCTGGTAAGTGCTGAGGTGACAGATATTCATTTATCAAAGATCATGAAAGTTTTGCATCAAGAACTATCACTGTCTGTGGTGCAGCCCAGAAGCTTTGTAAAGTCATTTTTCAGGCAGTTATACAAAAGGAATCTTAACACAACAAGTAAATTTTCAGTGTTCCTCTTAAACCAAAACTTATCTTTACCATGTGACTTGTTGCGATTCATAGGATCATAAGAAGTTACCAGGCTAATGGCCCTGGGGTCCTTACAAGCCTAGCCAAGTTATACTCTTATTTCCACAATCAGCACCTAATACCTCTGTCCAAGAGGGACACAGGTGGAACCCCCAGGGTGAATTTATGGTTACCCTTCCAATTGTCCAGATTACGTTTGAAAAGGGCCAACGAAGTGCTCTGCTTGACATGAAGTCTGTTCCAAAGGTGTTGTAACCTTTTGGAGACAAATCTGTCCCTCCAGCAGGTTTTATTAATGTCACATACCAACTTAAGGTCTTTAGAGTGAGTATCTGGTGTACCATTTGACTTGCGGATATGCAGCATTTCTAATAAAGCAGGGTCAGAGATTGCCTTATATACAAGGCAGAGATCGCCTCTGAGTAGTCTGTATGAAACAGAATAAAGTGACAGTGATTTCAGATGATCCACATAGGACAGATGCTGAAGACCTTGACTTTTCCTTGTGAAGAACCTTTGTGGTCTCTCCAATTGCTGCAAGTGCTTGGAAAGATACATACCAAAAGGAGCATTGTACTCAATTATTGTCCTGATAAGGGAAGAGTACAGGGAGGTTATAACTTCTTTTTTTCTGGAAATAATGCCCTTACTTATGAGATGAGCAATACAGAATGCCCTTCTTACCACTGTGAAGAAATGGTAATCAAAGGTAAGGTTGCTGTCAACCTGTGTTCCCAGATCACTCACCACTGAGTATGTACTTAGGGTGTTGCTACTGATGTGGTAGAAAACATCACTCTTACTGAAAGGGATGATAATACATTTTTTTGCATTGAGTTTAAGGCCATGACTTTGGCACCAATCATTTGTTTGTGTAAGATCCTATTGTAGGATGCTGACATCATCTGGAGATTCTATGACCTCTCCCAGTCTGCAGTCATCAGCAAAATCTGTCAGCCACAGACCTTTGTTTTTTGCTTGTACTTCAGAGAAATAGATTCTAAACAGTAGAGATCCCAGGACTGATCCCTGTGGAACACCACTGGTTACGGGTCAGCTGTTGGAGGTGGATTCCCCTATTTTGACTATATGAGTTCTATCAGTGAGCCAGTTAGTGACCCGCATAGCAATAAAAGGGTTGACACCTAACTAGGTGAATTTGTCAATGATGCCTGAGTGGGGGATAGTGTCAATATGCTTGGCTAAGTCTAGTAGACTGTATGCACAGATTTCCTCTCATCCAGGGCCTTGGTGACTGTCTTGAAGAAGTCTACCAGGTTTAACAGGCATGCTCTCCCTTTACAAATCCAAGCTGACTAGGGTCAAGTGTTTGGAGATTACCTATATCTTTGTTGATAATTTCCATGACGATTCACTAATAGGTTTATAGTGCATGGAGTCAAATGGAAGCACACCTTGGGGGCAAAGGAATAGGTGTGGCCATTTTCCATTTCTGCTGGGAAGAAGCTTAGACTATTACTAAAACTGAAAAAAATACAAAATGGTGTTGCTATGTTTGTTGGGAGTAGGATGCAGCATGGGATGGATGTTATCAGGTCCCAATGCTGTGTTTTGTTTTTTTTTGATGAGTGAGATTTGATGTGTTGAGATGAGGAGGGGGGAGAGGGTAGGGAACAGGGGGTGGGGTACATGTATGTGGTGTGGCAGGAACAGGGAAAGATTGACCTGCTGACCTGCTGGTCAACAGGTCAAAACTATCAGCATATATAAATATATGTGCTATCATATCAGACCAGTTCAGCACAAATCTGAGCCTTTTCCTTTTAGGTTATGGATATAATTAAAAGAGAATGCTTTATGGTTGGAAGATATCAGGGAGAATACATTTTGATTCATAGTTTGCTTTGGAGGACTTTACAAGATCTTATTGAGGAGGGAGTGTTTGAGAGTGTTTTTTTTTTCCTCTCTCTCTCTCTCTCTTTCTTCTTTTTGTAAATTTCTTCCTCTCTATGTGTCAGTCTGGCAGGTTTGGCAGACCAGAGCAGTTGGGTTTGCTTTTGCAGCTGTTTTCCTGCATGTATAATGGCCAAAGTACCAGTGTAAGTTGCAGTTTAGTTTAAATAAGTGGTATAAAATAATTGCATAGTAAGGTTATAGGTTATAATCTGCTCTGCTTTTTGTTTTAATCTTTGCTGCTGGGGGCTGTGTGGTAGTGGAAGAAGAATGAAACTGATTTTCACATCAGTGCTGGGAAGACCTTACAAAATTGGAGTACAGACAACCATTTCATTAAGCACCAGATCCAGATTGATGAATACTTTTTCATTCAAAAATAGTAATATGTAATATTCAAAAAACAGATTTCATTTTATATTAAAAAAATGTGATAAAAGTAGAGTTCAAGAATAGATGTCAGATCAGAAATATATATTTGATGAAAGCTTAACACTAGGCTTAATAACATGGGTAATTGATAGTTTGTATACTAAACATAAGAGGTAGTACAAGAAGTAAAAGTAATGCAAAAAAATAAAGAAATGAAGGCCTCAAAAATCTAGGGATGCAAAATCTAGCTG
Source organism: Protopterus annectens (assembly GCF_019279795.1). Classification (NCBI taxonomy): domain Eukaryota; kingdom Metazoa; phylum Chordata; order Ceratodontiformes; family Protopteridae; genus Protopterus; species Protopterus annectens. The sequence continues at coordinate 573,983,053 of NC_056748.1, forward strand.
CTGAGATCTGTGTGCATTATCTTGTTCTCATCAAAAGCTGAGATCTGTGTTTAGGTTTGCATGTTCTTCCCACATCTGAATTTTCACTAGGGACTTCAGTTTCAACCCACTTCATAGAAACAAGTAAAATTAGACAATGTAAAACTGCACTTTAGCACGCATGTGTGTGTGTGTGTGTGTGTGTGTGTGTGTGTGTGTGTGTGTGTGTGTGTGTGTGTGTGTGTGTGTGTGTGTGTGTGTGTGTGTGTGTGTGTGTGTTTGTGTAGGCATTCATGCATGGTAAGTGGTAGAGGGGGCGTGATGGTTCAGAATTCTATCTAGGATTATTACCTGCCTTATAACTGATGCTTCAAGATAGACTCAACCTCCCTTTGACACTAAAATGGATAAAGTGACTACTGAAAATGGATAGATGGAACAATGGGCAGATGGATGGATGGATGGATGGATGGATGGATGGATGGATGGATGGATGGATGGATGGATAAAGCTGCATGCTACACTGGATTGGATTTGATGTGAAACTGAAATGGATAATATGGGTACAGAAAATGGATAGCTAGAGCAATGGATGGATGGCTGAATAAAGCTACATACTGCATTGGGTTGGATTCCCTGTGTGACTGAAATCCATAATGTGGGTATAGAAAATAGATAGCTAGAGCAATGGATGTATGGATAAAGCTGTTCACTACATTGGGTTGGATTCCCTCCTCATCCAAATGTTGTGCAGAAATTACCACGATCATCTGGGAATGGGCACAGATGCCAGTCTTTAGATACAAATAACAGAGAACTTTCCAAGCTGGATAATGAGCTTGATACCAAGCTCACTAATAGTAACAGAATGGAATATTTTGTTTATAATTTATTTATATCTAACACCACAACCCATAGAAAAGTGAATTTTTTAAATTTTCTCAACAGCTCATGTGGAAACAGCAGTTTGTACAGAAATGTAATAGATTTGCCTAGCAATATTATTTAAATTTTTCTCTGATCATACAATATCAGACACAGGCCACTAAACATTTAAGTTATATATCTGGTGATAGTGAAGTGTCATCAGTACAGTACACACTTTTTTCTTAACCATGTCTAATATATATATATATATATATATATATATATATATATATATATATATATATATATATATATATATATATATATATATGTGTGTGTGTGTGTATATACAAGTGTGTGTGTGTGTGTGTGTGTGTGTGTGTGTGTGTGTGTGTGTGTGTGTGTATGTGTGTAAAGGTTCTTGGGTTCTTGTCCCTTTAAGACTTCTGTAGACCCATAGCATATATTCTTTCAGTCACTTTGAAAGAAGGAGCTATGAGGCTATCTGTGCTCTGAATATGCTGCCATTTTGTGTGAAATTAAAACTGCATCATCACCTTGAAATCTAGTATCAGTATTGATCAGCAGGGTCATGGCTAGGTCATCAGTCATCTGGTACCTTGGGAAGTTCCCCAGACTGGCACGTCACCTGAACCTAAAGATGAGGAGAAAAAAAAGATCTTCCCAAATTTGAGGACAAAAAAGTCTTTTTGTAAGTATAACAAACTGTAACTGTTTACATTTTACATCAGAGGAGTACACTGTAAGTTGCAGAAGGTGAAATATTCTGCTGTCATGTATATAGCAAAGATAATGAAGGACATGGACACTGAAAATAAGACAAAAAAAAGTGTTCACAAAGTACTTTTCCTGGGTTCAGTAACTATTATACCAAACAATGAATTCAATTGACAGGACAAACTCCCATGGATAGAATCCTATTAAGATTTAATATAGATACAGGGCTTGACAATGCTATGGTATCAAACAATATGCAAGAATCATCTTGAAATGTCCATAGTTTCATGAAGCAGATATCAAAATATATAGGCCTGTGGGCAATCTCAAGTGTACAGAAAGATTCCTGGCAATTATGAGGGGAAGGGACACAAACATAAGTGTAGGTTCTATGTGCTGGAAGGTTTATGTAAATAATCTGCTCAGTAGGATTGTCCCATGCAAGTTGGGGCTAATTACCACAGTAAGCAAAATGAATGTGGATGTGTTTGGAGAAGTTTGTCTGCTTAATTGTGAGACAATAAAGATAAAATTGAAGCCAGACAGAATGCCATGCTTCTTGACCATACCCAGAAGAGTACTGTTTTCAAAACTCAGTAAAGTACTCGCAGAATTCAAATGTGTACAAACACTTGGTGTGATAGAAAGTGTGAACAAATGGTATTGGTTCTCAAACAGAATGGCAATGTGAGAATATGGAATGATTTTTAAAAGTTAAATGCTGTAGTCATGGGGAAAAGGTTAATTTTACCTACCCTTGAGGATACTACACCTAAGCTGGTTGGGGCCAGAATGCTTTCCAGATTAAATACCTCAAGGTGGTTTAATCAAACATGACCTGGAAAGTATAGTCGAAAGCCAGCAACTTTACTTAGGAGGCTTTCCTTCAGAAGACTGATATTTGGTATAACTTCAGTGGAAGAAATATTTCAACATGAAATAAGTAATCTATTGAAAGAGTTATTGTCATGGATGGTGTTCTAGCATTTACATCAGATAAAGAGAAACATGAAAAAAGATTGGAATAAGTGCTCCAAACAATTAAAAACTCATGCATGAAGCTAAAAAGAAACAAATGTAATTTTAGTAAGCCTGAAATCCAGCAATTCAGTCACAACATAAGTGCTGATGAAATCAAATCAGATTCCAGCAAGGTCAAGCCATAGCAGAACTAAAAAGTTCAATCTGTATGACTAAGCTATGCCATATCCTAGGCATGATAAAAGTCTTAGGCAAGTTTATTCCAGATCTGACTATAATGCTTCATCCACTGACAGATTTACTAAAGACAGATGTACCCTGGCCATGGGAGAATGCCCAAGACTTCAGCAAAGTGAAACAAATAGTGATGTCTGCTCCAGTGCTCATCTGGTTACCTAACTGTAGACCGAAACATGTTATACTGATCTAAAGGTGATGGTACAGACAGCACCAAATGTCCATTTCAGCAACTCTATAAATTATCAAAAAGACTTAACACTGAAAAAACAAACAGAAATAAACAGTAGATAAATAACTAAATAAATAAATGTTTAATCATTATACTGAATAGGACTTCACTTAAATTATTAAAAAAATGTCCTGTAACCAGCCTAAAACCATTGAATCTGCCTTTTCTAGACAGTGTTGAGTATCACAATGCTAGCAAGCAGCTACCAAAATGTTGATCCAATTATATTCTTGAACATTAATGCTGCTACAACAGTATGCACTTCCTAAAATGCTTAACCTACAATTCCGATGTTAAGAATTTCGGTATTTCAGAGAACCACCGGAAAGGACATTGCCTGTACAAACAAATTTAGAGTGAAGTAACATGATTCAGTCTAAAGTTAGGAAGCCATGTTCACCTACTATGATGTTACAAAACTAACCATCGTGAGTAGTGATGCCAGTAGTTATGGTCTAGGTGTTGCTTTACTCCATATGGATGGACACATCTTAAGACCCATTACTAATTTCAACAGAATGCTAAATGATGCATAACAGAGCCATTTACAAACAGGAAAAGAGCACTTTGCAAGTGGGAAGGCATATGAGAAATTCTCAAGATATCTATTGGGCCAAACTCGAGACTGATGATAATACCCCCAAGATGTCAGAGGCTGCTTAAACACTGTGACATTTTAATGCCAAAACAATCCATGGACCTGAAAATCAATGATTGTAACTGATATGATGTCAAGAAACCCAATAGCTAATCAGATACTATCTGATACCAAAGATGGTGTTGCTGCATATGTGCACAGCATCATGACAAATCAACCAGTAATTGCCTAAAAGCTTGAAGGAAAGACTTAAAGACTCTGCCAGATATGAGAATGAGCTACCAATAGTCATTAAGTATGCAAGAGATGGATGTCCTAACTGCTGAATACAAACAAAGCATCTGATGTACAAATAATATACTACACTATACTGTTAGAGCAGAATTATCTGATCACAATGGCCTGCTACTGCAACAAGACAGGATTGCTGTACCTTCTTCACAATATACTGACTGGAGTGATAAAACAAATATGTGAATGAAATCAAGGCTTAACTAAGTTGTTGTGTATCAGTATTGCAGTGCAACACCAACATGGACATTACCACAAGGCCCATGTCAGAGAATATCTGCACCTCTATGTGATCTTGATGGAAAGCACTATGTTGTAGCAGAAGACTATTCCTCTCTATATATAGAAATACTACACATATCCAGTAATATGAGGCAATAAATTATTGCCATATACAAGACAAGGTTTATCAGATATGACATTCCAACTGAATTAATTACAGATAACAGTGCATACATCATAATCATTAGGCTCCATCAATTTGCTGAGGATAATGGCTTTGTACACACAATGTCAAGGCCACACAACACACAGTCCAATGGAGCTGCTAAGAAAGCAGTTTTAGCTGCCAAAAAGATTCTTAATTAACCTGATCCAATCAAAATTATTATGTCTTACTGTACTTCTCCACACTGCACAATGGGAGTAAGCCCCCCACCCCAGTTGATGCTTGGTGGACAGATCAGGACTACCAAGACTATGCTGGAATCCAAACAGATACCAAAGACTATTCTTCTCAAGCCTGGCAAGAAAAAGTGAGCAAAAAGGAAAAGATATGGCAAGTGCTATTCTATGCAAACTCTACAAGTTGCTGCATTACATTCAAGAATGGTTTTGATCATGTGAATCAGGCACTGTGCAATTATATACAATCTTTTTAGAGAGAGCTTCTCTCTCTCCTTCGGTAGGAGGTATGTGATTTTAACATTTTTATGTAGTTTTCTAAGGTGTGACACACACACACACACACACACACACACACACACACACACACACACACACACACACACACACACATGCACGCACGCACACACGCATGCACACACGCTCACACACACACACACACACACACAAACACACTCACAGAATTGCAATAAACTCTGTCAAATAAGCTTTTAATTGACAAGAGTTTATCTTACCTGTTAAGTCGAAAGCAGAAAGGTTTGGAACATCAACTGTTCCTGTTTATGAGCTGTGCTTGACTGAAGTAAAGTGGGGTGTCATTTGTTTTAATGCTGAAGGTTTCATAAATACCAAAATTTAGGTATGGAAGTGTGTATGGGAGTGATGTAGGTCAGGTTTAGAGTTAGGGATAGAGAAGGGGATAGATTTGGTGTTTATGTTTGTATTTGTACCGGATGTGAGTGCCTGTGCACTGTGCTCATAAACCTTTCTGAGAAAGGTTAGAGCAAGGCCTAAGTTAGATGAAAACTTTAGTATTTTGTGTGTTTGTTGCTGTATTTAAATGTGAGTGCGATTGTTTTATATAGTGGTACTGTTATAGAAAAGTTTTTTGGTAAGGTAATATGTAGGACTGGGGTTAAAGGGAGCATTAGGATTAGCATGTACAGCTCAGGTAGAAGGCTAACCCAGTCCTAACCATGCTCCTGTACGTTACCTTCTCAGAAAAGCCTTTTCCTAGCAGTACTGCTATTCAGTCAAACATCTGAAGCTGGTGTTATTCTTTATTTTATTATTTTTTTCTGTGTGTGTTTTGTTTGGTTTTGAAGTTTTTTTGAGCATTTTTAAGTTTTTTTTTTTTTTTATTGCTTAAGTGAGTTTTAACATGCAGAAATCGATATAATATGGAGGGTACCATGGTACTGTAAAAATAAAGACCCTGACATGAAAAATCCTAAAGTGGTCAAGATTACATGATGAGATTAATATATAAAGCCATATCTGTACTTGTATGTAGACAGGCAGTTTGTTTCAGAGGTCCAGGACTATGGCTGATAGGCATATTCCCTACTGCAGTCCTAGGGTTGATTCCCAGAGCCTCCATTTGCTTACTATGTGGCCTGAGCAAGTCAGTTAACCAGATGGTGCTCCATGCCTGAAATGTGTACATGTACATCAATGCTCTACTCCAGTTAATACTTTTTTTATAAAGAATGTGTACCATATTAGATGGGAAAAATATGCCAAAACAAGCATTACACACCTATGGGAATTTCCATGAGGATTCTGGAAAAGACCGTGTCTTGATTTTGCAGATCCATTTATGAACACTACATCCACATTTGTATAGGATGCTTGTTCAAATTGATTAGATGTGTTTAATAGGACTGAAATTATACTCCGGGCTACAGTAAATAGATTGAGAAGATTACTTGCTGCTTATGTGTTATAAGAATATGTAGCTACGTATAAGGGCAGTCAGTTCTTATCAGAAGAATTCCATCTTTTTATTAAATTCAGTGGCATAATCAAGTCTGCTAGTGCACCAAGGTTATCTACATCTGATGGTTAAGTAGACAGTTATGTTCTAGAATTCAAACCTGGAATGAAGAAATAATCAAATACATTGTACGATGTGGAGGATAAAGCTGAGCTATTCTTCTCACAGTCCAGGACATACCTAACCGTACTACTGGGCCGTCACCGATAGAGCTATACTTGAATGAATACGTCAGACCCAGGACTGACATGATCAAACCAAATCTAGATGTTGGTGTGAGACAGAGCTAAAACCTATATACATGTTTGCATACCAGCCGTGCAAAGGAAAGGTAATTCCAGGAATTAGATTTGGTTTACCTTTGAAATATGACTAGTGGATGTCCCAAATGTCTTACAGGTATGATCAGTGAATATAGAGACCTAGTCTTATTGTGCTGAAAGGCATGATTTACAGAAGGCATAAGATTGATTAAAAACCAAAGTGATTAATAATATTCAGCATTTTGAAAAACTGAGTACGAGAAACTGAGTACGAGTAAAGAAAATGGGCAGTCATGATGAACATTTACAGGGAAAGGAAACTGCATTAGATGTGTTACAAGAGTCCACAGTACAACGTTTTGAGTCTGTAGTTTCAAAGATACTTGAACCAATGCCAGAAATTAAACATTTCCAGAGAGTTAGGAAACCATTCCAAGGACTGTTTTTTTTATTTAAGGGTTTTCTGAGTATGTTCTTTTAGTTTCACCTCAATTAAAGGGACTAAACTTTGATCTTACCATGATAAATGCAGTCAGGTCTTTCAAAAAGAACAGAGGAATGTGATAAACTAAGTTTAGCAATAACATCTTGACAGCACTGAACATTCATAAGAGTGAGCCAGGATGTAGTATAAAATGTGTCTGTGGAAGAATGCAGTATTCAGATAACACAGTATACCTAAAGAGTATAACTTGTATGATCTTTCTCTATAAAGTATGCAATCCCTTTCTGATAAATGGTAGAGAACATAAGCAAAGCATAACTATTCAGATGTATAAGAAGCAAAGAGAAAAAAAAACAAGAAAGAGAGAGACATAGAGTCCACTAATGGACAGATTCACTAATTTTCAGTTATGTCCTAAAAGTCAATTCGGTTGGTGAAGTTTGGGCAAATAATGAAAAGTGAACTATTTTTTCTAACATCTGCAAGCCCTTCATTACCTCCACTACCCCAACTGATCTTTACACATCAGTGCAGTTTGTCAACAGTCCTGTAAGATATTCAAGGGCGGCCATGGTGGTGCAGCGGTTAGTGTTGCCACCTCACAGCAAGAGGTTCTCTGGTTCGATCCTCAGCTGAGGTGCCTTCTGTGCGGAGTCTGCATGCCCTCCCTGTGGTCACATGGGTTTCCTCCGGGTGCTCCGGTTTCCTCCCACATCCCAAAGACATGCTGTAGGTGGATTGGACACTCTAAATTGTCCCTAGGTGTGAGTGTGTGCATGTGTGTGCCTTCTGTGGAAGGTTGGGTGCCAGGCTGGCAACTCAACACTTTAAAACTCCACTGCCAGTCATGAGCGGACAGGTGATTCGCTGTGGCGACCCCTAACCGGGAAAAGGTGAAAGAAGAAGAAGAAGCATGGCAAGTTTATAATGACTTTATTTCATGTTTTATTTTCTCTGGACTATGCAACTTAAAGGTAAAAAGTCTTTATAGCTATTTTCTGTTGCTTACAGAACTATAGTGCATGGAGCGTGGCAATTATTGCTCCGATTCCTGGAAAAAGACAAATCAGTTAAGTGCTTCTATATTACATGACCTGATCATAACAATTGTTAAGCACCCCCCTGCTTCACTTGTTAATATTGGGCATTGTGCTAAGAAATTAAACCTGCCAGAACTGGCCAGCAAACGACAGTGGCTGCATGCTGTTTGTGCCAGTAATGTGTCATTGACTCTTTTTAACATAACAAAATCTCTTACCCTGTCTTTCTGACAGCGTTCACCAAGTTCTTTACAACTCTGAAAGACAGCAAAACACTCAAAGATTTTTTCTTCTGTCACTAGTAGTGCATGGCACATGCACGACAAAGAATTATGACCGGGTCTCGAGCTTCACTTGAGGTACATTTCTTGGTGTCCATGTCTCAAACACATAATAAGCCAGTTATGATTGGTGACCCTATCATAACAGTCTACATTATAGAATTCAGACTAAAGTCTTCTTTAATTTTACATTTCATCCCTGTGAGTATTACTGTACAATGTCTTCCTTTACATAAGTAACAGAACAAAGTACGACCCAGTTCTTACAGTACTGAACTGTGACAGTAAAGAAAAAAAAGTGCAAATAAAGCCATGGCCATTTGATTATTGTGCTATTTCATTGCCAGTCTTAGTGAACTTTAACCCACTCATCCCCAAATATTTAAGAAATAGATGGCCTCACAAGTAAACAAAAATATTGCATCTTAGTAAGGTCATCAGAAAAAAAAAATAAAGCGAAATATAAACATTACTAAAATTCACACAGGACCCAATTTTCATGTAATTTAAAAGGCTTTTATTTTCCCTCTTTCAAATTCATGAAATTAATCTCTTCCTGAGTGTAACTGCAGTCTTTGTCTGAATTACTAATTATTTTTGATGAAAGCCAACATCTACAGTACAATTAGTCATCCAAAAGAGTATGTGTTTGAAACAGGCAATGGTATTCAATTTATCCAACAATTATATTGCTCTACCACAACTTGCATACAAATTCACAATTCTTTCCTATAAAAGAAATTGTTCAGGAAAGTGTACAGAGAGAGCTTAAAAGGCACACATTTGTGAAGTTAGTGAAGACAGGGAAAGTATTTCTATAAAAAAAATATGAATTATAGATACCCATTCACTGTGGGTGAATACTTAAAAGCATGAATGTGTATTTTTTTTCTGCATTATTTTCATTTTGGGTTTGTCAACTAAAAAAAGAACCTGAAATTACTGGCATATATATTTATTTAAGAAACAAGGTATTCTTCCATGTGCAAAACTAAGGGAGGTATTATGTTGAACATAGATAAAGGAGATATCTCTGCTGCACAAAGGAAAATGAAATAACATTTACCGAGGGTGTGAACCACACAGAAAGCATATGATTTGGCATCGTTCTGCCCAAGTCTGTTTAAAATCACGTGGGTCTTCATTGCTGTGCCACAAGACTTCTTAAATTTAGTTGTAAGCAGAAAAAATTCCCAGGTTTGCTTCAAAAAATTATCAGGAATGTAAGCAGTAAAAATGGAATATAAGCTGTTGCATACAGGTTTATTTTTGAACGGCAGTATTTTGCTACATCTCATTGACATTTATTACTCATTGTATTTTTAATTGCATAACAATATTACTATTGATATATTAAATACTGTACAAATGTATAGTGTGGTTTAGTGGGATGAAGCAAACACCAAAAGTTTGCATCTTTGGAAGTTGCCAGGATATGAGTGGGGTATCGATAATAAATAGAATTACTCTGCCTGGTTATTAACAGAGAACACTATAACACAAATGTAATGTGCCATCACTTGTGGAACAAAACAGATTCTAAAATATAGGCTACTCAGGCTTTTGCATAAATGAGTCCTTCCACAGAAGGAAGGTTAGCAACCTACATGCATACCCTCATTCAGTTGAACTGCCAACATTTGACAACTTCAGTGTGAAAATAGAGATAATCGTGTGTTTCCCATATTTCAATGGCTTATTAGTTGTCATGCTTAACTTCATCATCTTTATATACTTACCTTCAGTTTTTGGCACTTCTTTTACAAGAATATAACACAACTGATCTGGTGTTTGCAGTGAGACAGATACTTGAGAAGAAGCTAGAAATGAGGAAAGAGTCCAACTGACCATTCCTAGATTTAGAGAAGGCATATGACAAGGTCTCAAGATCTGGGCAGTCCGGTGGTACGAAGTCCCAGAAACATTGGTAGAACTAGTGCAAGCTATGTACAAGAACATACACACCAATGACTCAAATACAAACCTTGTTCGGTCTTACACACGGGTTTCTAGCAGGAGTGGGTGTGCATCAGGGTTTATCTGAGAGCTCACTGCTGTTCATACTAGTGATTGACTACATTAACAAACAGGTCAGAGGGGACAGATCAACAAAGTTGTTGTATGCAGATGATGTGGAATTACAGGCAGATCTGAGCAAGAACTTCAGCAAAGGGTAGGCATGTGAAATGTAAAACTGAAGGCACATGGGATTAAACTGATTGCAGATAACACAGTTGTAGTGGCAGCAAATGGGAGAAATCAGAAGAAACTGAGAAATGAGATAGAAGGGAAAATAGTGAAACAGGTTAACAGCTTCAAGTATTTGGGGGGGTTGAGGAAGTCTGAATGAGGTCAAAGCTAGAATCAGATGGGCTGAAGCCAACTGACACAGAGTGTCAGGGGTAGTGTATGACAGAAGAATGCAAATAAGCTTAAAAGTAATGTGTACAAAACAGTGGTGTAACCAGTACTACTGTATGCTACAGAAACCTAGAAACCTGGGCAGTAAAGAGGTGATGGAGATGAAGTTTCTGAGACAAATGGTAGTATCCACACTGTGGGGAAGCCAAAGGAATGAGGACATAAAAGAAGAAGCCAAAGTAGCTCCAATTGCAGAAAACATCAAAGAGAACAGATTACATTTGTTTGGGCACTTGTGCTGGAAAGCAAATGACGATCTGGTGAAGAGGATTTGGGACAGACAGGAAGAAGGCAAAAGGAAATGAGGGCATCTAGCAAAGAGATGGATGGATTGCGTGAGAGAAGACCTGCAGCAGTCAAGCATAACTGCTGAACAAGATAGGAGAGTGGCATTGAATAGGGCTTGATGGCAACAAGTGACACCACATCCCAACCCCGTGTAGAAATTGGGGAAAGGGGGTTGATGATGATGATGATGATGACTTTAGAGGAACCTACAACATAACTAATACTGATGAAGTTTCAAAACAGCTCCAAATGTAGTTTTATTTAGCTAACCTACATTTCAGAAACAATCAGAATCAAGTGATATTATTACACGTGTTGAAAAGCTGGGAATAATTTACTTAGAAAGTTATCATCTGCACTACTAAAGCATACTGATGCTTTAACTTCCATTCTGTGGTAACTGCAGGAAGTGTTGTGATGTGGTGCTTCCACATGGAGTAATAGTAGCATTATTTAGATACAAGCACGTCATATATATATAGGAAAGTGGTATTAATCCAAAAATTAATTGATTTACAAAAATTCTATTTTTATGTTAATTGCAACACTCCACCCCGAGCAGCACATTTCAATAATACAGAGATAATGGCACTGGTTAGGGCATTAAAATTATTTATTATGCACAGAGAGCATAATGGAGAATATCAAGCTGCCACTGCTCTAGAAATATTACCTTACCCAGAAGTCAACCATCTCACCACTCTTGATATGCCCTATGATTGCCCCACCCAAAATCATAAATTCCCACAAATTGGCCATGAAACACAACGCTCACTGTTAAATTGTCTTATTTTGCCAGAGCTGACAATGTCTTACCAGGTGTGGATATTCCCCAGACACTCACAACAAAACTCTTAAAGACTATTAGAACCACAGTCTTTCTTAGCACCACTAATCCGCATAGTACTGGTAGAATAAGCCCTATTATATCAGGTGCCCAGAAAGCTATAATTTTATCTTTTTGGTAAGAACCCCAAAGCTACAATCCTATTAATTCTACAGTAATTCTAAACAACTGGCAGGGCATCAGAGTTGCAGCAACCTAACTAAGCTTAGGTAGCCTTGTGTAATTTTTACACCTAGCTTTTTGGTGTCTGTTTCAGTAAATGAAACAAAACATGTTTTACTTTGTGCCTCTGTACTAATTGCTGAGTACCAGCTATAAACTGATTGCTTTCTCTAATAAAGGGTCTGAGACTGGGGAGCCCTGCCTCACTCAGCCTCGCTACACTTGACATCACTTTGTTACCCTACCTTTCTTCCAGTTTTACCCACTGTACCTTTTTGTACCATTAGACTATTTATGTACACTTATCATCTATTCGCCTATTTCCAGCTTCCATCTAACATTTAGCATCATTCCCAACACCCTTTTACCCTGCCATACTGCTTTATACTATATCCACTCCTACTCAGACCTCTCCACAGCAGTACCTCTAAGCAAATCATTAGCAAAACCCCTACTTCCATTCATCCCATCAATCTTTTCTCATATATTATAACTAGATTAACATTCATCTCTCATCACCTCCCCAATAATAGCTTTGGTCTTCCCCCATTTCAGTATCAGTATTTATGTGTCTATACTCAACCAAATTATGATTTTATGCTTTACTACTCTTCTTTACCCATACCTATTCTATACTGTTAGCAGAACCCTCAGCACATGCACTCATCTTTATTCATATTGATATTCACTATGCCAATACTCATTACACTTTGGTAAGAAAATATATTACTTTTCATTCAATCACTTTTATTTATATACATCTCCTTACTGTGAGTCACTAAAGTCTCTCCTCATAGATGAAACTGTCTCTGACTTCAATAAAATCTTCACAGATGTTCCATACACAATACCCTCCTCAGAATAAAAAGTGTCAGTCACCCTTGTTCCATGGCTATCCTTAGCAATAAAACAATAATCTAGAAAGTCTATACAAATAAATACATCAGCTCCTACTTTACTTGCATGCAGAAACATAACAAAATAACTTATCACCAAAGATAAGAAAACCAACTACTCAACCAATCAAAACACACACACACACACACACACACACACACACACACACACACACACACACACACACACACGCTAATTATCCAAAACTGTTCTAGGCTTCAGTTAATAAGCTGTAAAATTCAGGACAAGCTATACAGTAAAACCAAACACACAGAAACAAAATGATACCATAGCCAACCAATTCAATAGCTCCTTTCTACAGACAATACTGACATTATTCAACTAGGATACCAATCAAGCAATTGGTGTCCCTATTCAATCAAATAGCCTCCTTCAATATTTCTCCTTCTGATCAGTTCCCACAGACACCATCAAAAATGCCTCAAAAAATTAAAGCCTACTATAACTGCCCCAAATAATCCAACAGATGTATATCTTAACATAGCATCTGCAGCTATTGCATGTCCAGTTTTAATCCTGATAAAGTGGTCCATATTTGAAAATAAAGGCCCTCACTATGGAAAAACTCCATTATTCCACTGTAAGGGTGGAATCAATACAGATGTTTCAGACTGTAGGCCAATTGCCATTTTATCTCCCCTATCAAAAATATTATAAAAATGTATTCATACACAACTTCTCAACAATCTAATACATAACCAGCTACTGCCTTCCATATAATATGGCTTGTATCCTCATCACAGTACTACTGCTTTGCTGAAAGTTGTTAATATTGTCAATACCCAAAGAGATGATGGAAGCCTGATCTTCACAATCTTTCTAGACTTATCAAAAGCTTTTGATACTATCTTCCACCAGAAATTCTTACATAAACACTCATCTTTAAGGCTCACTAACTCTTCACTGCAGTGGTTCCACAGCTACCTCTCAAACAGAGTACAAACAGTGAAATTGAGAAATGATTTTTCTACCTTATTTGGTTGTCCCACAAGGATCAATATTAGCTCCATACTTTTCAGCGTATTTATCAATGACCTCTACAATGCTAAAAAATGCTACCCTAGTTAAATATGATGATGACTCAACCCTTCTCTGCTCTGCCAGAACTCTCTCTTTACTCCAAGACCTTACATAGCAATCCTTTTTGATTGACACATGGTTAAATAATTCACAACTATTTCTAAACCCTAAAAAGAAAAGTGTTGCTCCTTCCACTAAAACACATCTCTATCATTATTATTTCTGTCAATAATGTAATGATAGAACAAGTAAACCACAGAAAATTAATCAATGCTAGGTACACTAAACAAAGTAAAAACCTACCTCACTGATATAGTACTTTCTTACTGTGAATTATTGTCTATGCTGCCCCCAATCTTTACTAACCTTCAGGTCTCACAATTATCCAGACTTGAGCAATGTTAGCATAAATTAACCAAATTTGATGTAAACTGTAGCAATAGCACACACTACTGCCTAGCAGAGAATAAAACTGGTTAGAATTACCATATCACATAGCTCATTCTAAGCTAACTACAATACACAAACTTCTTTATAAGCCAGAAAATTGCCCAGCCCTTAACAACTTACTACAACACTACTCTTCCAATAGAATTTTATCCACTAGAAAAAGTAATTAATCACTATAACCAAACCGTCTAATACTGCAGGTGACTCTCTATATTGAAATAGTGTAGCTACCACTGTAATCCATTCACAATCCAAACCAATTTAATACACAACTAAAACTTCACCTGTCAAGTTAATGGATCTGCTCCTGTATAGCTCCAGGATAAATACCACTGTAATCTTTAGCTTGCTGTATCATCAAACCATTTCCTTTCACTCAGAATCCTGTGCCCACACAACCAGTACCCGAATAGTTTTGCTACCATCTTTCAGCCATATACATAGTTTAAGTGACACAGTTTGCCACCCCACCTCTATACATCTAATATAAATCTTATGAAAGCCACATATAATTGTCTCTGAACTACAGTTGCAGTTCAGCCCTACTGTGTTCCTTTTCTCACTTCCATTTCTTTCTATTTCTGATCACTACTTACTCCTTCTCTTAATTACAATATTAACATTTTCTGCTCTTCTGAGTTCTTTCCCTCATCTCCATTTATTTGAATTTCTAACTGCTAGTCACAAGGCCTGTTATCTATTTGACAAACCCATCAATACACTTATTCAAATACTCAGTGTTCAACACCTGCTAAATGCATAAGTATCTTTTATACTTTATAGTTTCCTATATTTCATGTGAATATAATCTAATTATCAAATGTATGTGCAATTGTTATTGTATATTACATAATGTCTGTTCATATATACATATTTGTGTGTGTGTGTGTGTGTGTGTGTGTGTGTGTGTGTGTGTGTGTGTGTGTGTGTGTGTGTGTGTGTGTGTGTGTGTGTGTATATTAGTGAATGTCTGTTTAAAAATGTTTGTAATACTTGGAGCTTTTCTCCCCAGGCCTCTGCTGAAAAGGGTTTTTTGACTAAGCTCTGTCAGAAAACCTGGTAAACAAAATTAAAATAAAATTAATAAAAACATAACTATCATTTATCCCCATTCCCAAGCCAATAAACCATATATGATAGTCAATATAATAAGTTTATTATGATCGCAACAAACAACAGATAATAATAGCTTCCTATATGCTGTATATCAACATTGTATACAATGTTTTCTCATACCAATTCCTTTTTATGTTGCTGATCGGCATTACACCACCCATGCCAGACCTTCAAGGTAGCCTGAGTGGCATACACCAAGCCCACTCATATCTTGGCTGTTACAAAGTGAAACCAAGGACTAGTAAACTTCTGTCCCTACCAAACTCCTGACATTAGGTTCACACCTCTTGCCATAATTAAATGACCTGACTGTAGATTAAAAACTACTCGAGCATGTGAGACATCCAAGGAATGTCTGCATAGCACCCCAGTCTAGTGCACTGGACAGAACCAGTATATCACTGACTTGACAAAGCAAAGTTTGTTAGCCCCTACTACCTTGATCAGTCTCAGATTTTTTAACCAGATGATGACACAATCCTTGGCCAAAATTGCACCCCCCCCACCCCCCACCCCCCATGATGGCCATAATACATACCCGGTGATATTTGGCTTTCCCTCCTTTTAAAATATTTCAAATTGTCCTCATAAACATCCTACCAGTTGATGTTGCTCAACAAGCAAAGTTATGGATATAATCTAATTTCACCACTTCACTAATACCAAATTCTTTGCTCTCCAGAAGCTTTCAGTTGTTGATTTCTGCCTCTGTAGCTTGTCCTGGGGCTGCCTAAAGGCCACCACCTAATGTCAGTATTGAAACTTAGAAAGGTAATTACTTGATATGGGTCTTCTGCTTTGTCATTGACCAAAGGTACACCCAAGTCATGGTACACTGATATGAATGGTTTCATGCCCTCCCTATATCCAGCTTTCCCCATGTCCACTATGAGATGGTCATCCAAATAATAAATGGCCACTTGATTCATTGCTCTACACTGCCAGCAGCAGTCAAATGCTGTACTAAATGTTTCAAAAACAGCACAGGCAGCAGAGCTATTCATGGGCATAAACTTGTCAAAGGAGTATTTCCCATTGAAGTGAAAACCCAAAAGGGGTCAATCCTGTTCCCTAATCAGAGGTAGCCTAAAAGCTAACTGAAATATCCATTTTCCCAGGTCAGGGGTCAGAAGCCTCTCTGATAATGTGGGCAGCCTGATCTAATGATGTGTAATGCACCTTAGTGTCTTCTTTATTGATGTAATCATTGATTGATGCACCTGTTGGAAAAGATAAGTGATGAATAAGGTGGAATTCTCCTTGCTTTGTTTTTGGGACTAACCCAGTTAGGGAGGGTTTAAATGACTCCCAAGGGGGGTTTACTGAAAGGGACTGCCAACCTACCATTAGCCAGTTCATCCAAAATAAGCTTTTAACCTCTTCCTCCTTCACTTTTGCACCAAAAGGAACCTCTACTTATATTTGAAGTTTCCTGCTTTTGAAAAGGTACTTTCTGCATTGTCTGGTTAGCGGTAAAAGGCAGCTGACCATTTTCTGTCCGGCATCTTATGACTGAATAGTTCTTTTTGCAATATGTGCAAACATATGAAAAATGGCAAGCTGGCCATGTACAGTTGCCATTGTTAAATGCTCAGCAGACCTTGATCTTGCTCTGGCCATCAAAAGTGAAGTACTGCTTGTCCCAGACTTTTCTAACATAATGTTGAGACAGATATCAGAGTGGCATTCCTATCAATGTAAAGATTTAGGCCATCATGGGGGGATCAGTTTCTGAAAGTGCTGATCATGCCAAGCCCAGGATGTCCCCCCTCTTATGGGGTAAGCTTACCAAATGGTTAAGAAGTATGCCAACAGTGGCTAGGCGTGTTTTGGTTCTTTATCTGTTACAACAATCATGTAAACTATAAATCATGTCACCCTATTATCCAGTTCCTGGTGATATTGTTTGAAATCGACTTTTTCCAAGGGCTGACAATGCTGCTAACAAATCCTTGGACCCAGCATTGTTACCATCTACAAGCCTCTGAATGCCATCACATCCACTAAATCAAAAATCTCAATGTAATCCCCTCGCACAATCTTATACTTTATGGTAGAAGGAACATGGTCTCTAATATGTGACTCCAGGGAAATGGCATCATTGGATTCCAGCAAGCTATTGCTAAGATCTGTTCTCATATGGGCTAAGAAGTGCCAACCTTGGTTCAGTCTGTTGGCCTGTCACACTTTGGGGAGCAGTAATACCTGTTTCCAGTGGGTGATTTGACCTATTGGTGTGGGGACTAGCAGTTCTACCTAATACAATACAGTGGAATTGCTACCTAGGTTGGAATAATTTAACCGAAAACTTTTCTCAAGTACCAGGTCAAACATCTTTACCCTGCCTACTGTGTGGGGGATTCCAAGAATTCTTCTGTATATTCTTTTGCCGACTGATACTGTACCTAAACCAATTCCGCCTGATATCCATGATCTCATTATCTTCCTCTTCAGAAGTTGAGTCTAGTGTTTGCAGTACTAAAGGTTATTGACTCTCACAGATCTTTCCACACGTTTCCTCATTTGATGCCTTGGTTTCTTGGAAAGGTCTTTGCTTATACTATGGTCACCTTCAATACACATAGATATTCTTTTTTTTTTTTTTGTTATCAATGAACTCCACCATGGACATCTCCTAGACAGGAAAAAGGGTCTTACGCTTCTGATGTTATCTTCATCCACTTCAATTTTAATGCTTACAGTGAGAGAGCACCCAAGATAAAAAAAAAAAATCATTAGTGATAGTTAATGGCACATTCCTTAATCCCCGCTGTACCATGATCTCAGCCAAAATGGTTTGATGCTTTAACATGTTGACATATGGCCTCAGTCTTATGGGTTCTGACATTTTAAAGCCAACTAGCTGGTACACTGAAGACTGGAACAAAAAGTCTATATCTATATGAAGACACAAATCCACCATCCGAAAAAATAAACTTTAATGCAGCAAAGCTTTTGGTTAAACAACCTTCCTCAATGCTAAAACAATACATATCATATTACAATACCATACAATACCATATCATACATATCATATTACAATACATTTAAATAGGAGCCTAAAGGTAACATGTGACCACAGCCAACAAATTACACTATAGCATCAATTAAAACTTTTTCTAAAGAATAAAGAATATGAGTGGATTGTCAGGTTTCATGCAGATTTAGATGGTGGATTTGTGTCTTCATATTCTGACATTTTAAATCATAGATCTTATGAATTAGATCCAAAACAACAGACCATGGCAGTGATCACCACAAAGACTGTGGGAGAACCCCAACCAAAATCAGAAACCCTCACAAATGTTGAAGTTAAACCAATTCAGACCCTAACAGAAACAACAGTTATCCCATCTACCAATCTACAAGTACTGACATTTCTTGGAATTCCCTGTGTATTTTATTATATATATATATATTCATTTATTTATTTATATATCATTTATTTATTTATTTATTTGTTTATTTTATTTTTAAGCAGGGCTGAATGGTGACCAATAAGCCCACACAGCTGCTTGAGCCACTAAAGAGGAAAACAGATACCCAAGGACTTTCAAACACTAGGAGTGCATGCAACCGCTACAAGTCAGATACTGAAGGATGAAAACCAAATGACCTCTGCCAACCAGTACTCTTGAGTACAATCCAGCCACACATATAAAATTCTAAATAACTGGCTCAAACCATAATTTTTAAACAACACCAGAGATGAAATTGGACCTCTGCCACCAGAAGTAGCTCAAGGTAGTAGTGCACCACCAACACTATTGGAGATGTGCTGAATTTATTATGTCTAACTCTGTTATTTATTTATTTATTTTAATTTAATATTTACCTCCCAGGTCACTGGTTGCCAGTTCTGTTGTTGAGATTGTCTGAATGAAACAAACACCATACTCTGTTCATTCATCAGAGCCATCTACAAGAGTGACAAAACTGACTCCAGGAGAGTTTAAATAGTTCCCAGAAACTGCTCCTAAGTGGGTTACTCAGCAAATGACAAGATGCTTACTTGCAAGCATCCCATCATCTATTGAGTATGAAAACTAGTACTTTACAGAGAGCACAACATCATTAAAAAATATTCATTTTCACATGAAAGAGAAACTTGCAGATGAATAAAATTGTTTCAAAAAATTCTGAAATTCTCTGTAAGCTTATTTTATAAAGACGGGTCACAAAAGGAATCCAGATGGCCTGGTATGGAAGAATAACAAAAAAGAAAAGGTTACAAATAACTAAGGATATTTTTCAGAGCTCAGGGATTCTCAATTTTGGCATTAACATTGAAACAATAAAATGTATCAGGTACATGGAGTTTCACCAAACTTATTCATCTAGACAAGTGAATCATAAATTCTGCATAGTCGTGATATTTTTTGCTATAGGAGGATGGCCTTTAAGCAGTTCTAACAGGGCCAGACCAGCATGATGTCTCAGAATAATATCAGACCATAAAAAGGCATGATATCCTTATTAACTAACACTGACTGACATAAAACAGTGAAAATAAATTCTTCCCCATGGCTAACACATCAAACTAAACAACTCATGAGAGACAGAGACAAAGCCTAGAAACAATGGCACAAAACTAGGATCCAGTCCTACCTTGACAGATACTGGTGCCTCAGAAACCATACAAAAGTACAAGGTCATTATGATAAAATGAACTTCTTCTCCACATACAAGACCACACATGCAAAAAAAAAAAAAAAAACAATTGGCAAAATTTAATCAACCTCCTAAAATCAGGCAGAAAACCCTCCACAAATCCTTTCCCATCTGAAACCAGCAGGTCATTGCAGACAAATTCAACAAACATTTCATATCCAATACTCTACTTTACTCAAACAATTACACCCTACAACCACCCCATCTAACCCCCCCCCCAACCACAGCTCCACATTCCAACTCAACCCAAAAAACAGCCAAATACCATTAAAAATGCATTAAAAAACTGAAACCCACAACACTAGCTCCTGACAACCTTTCATCCAGCCACCTCAGTGTAGCCACTGACACCATTTTCCTCCCTGTATCTGTCCTAATTAATAAATCCATTACAAAAAACTACATCCCAGCCTTATGGAAGGGTTACTTCATAATCCCACTACACAAAGGTGGCACATCCACCAAAATGTCAAACTATTGTCCTAAAGGAATACTTCCTTCCCTCGCCAAAGTACATGAAAAATGTATACATCAACAACTCCCAGCCTTTCTGCTTGATAAACAACTGCTTTCTCCTGCCCAACATGGCTTTTGACTCCACCACAGTACCAAAACTACCCTGCTACATATCCTATATACCATTTTTCAAAGTAAAAACTTGGGTAATTTTGTCTACACCCTTTTCCTGGACTTGGCAAAAGCCTTTGACACAGTCTCACATCAACTACTTTTCCAAAGGATAAACTGTATTTGCCTCGCAACTCTCTCACCTAGCTGGTTCACCAGCTACGTAAACAATCTCACTCAGGTTGTAAAATGAAATGACTCCCACTCCACCCTCCTTCCAAACACTACAGGAGTCCCCCAAGGCTCCATACTTGGGCCAATACCTTTCAATATCTTCCTTAATGACTTGCAGAAGGAATCATGCACAAGGAATCAAAACTCTCCACCATAATATAATATGCTGATGACTCAACTTTAGTTTCCTCAGCCACAAATCTTCCCACCTTAGAAACTATCACACAGGTAGCTTTCACCTCTATAGAAAACTGGCCAAATAAATGTCAATTGCTCTTAAACCTCAACAAAATCAAACTAATCCTATTCTGTCCTAAAAACATAAATCAAAACAACAGTGACCTTAATATTATCTCCTCAAACAACATAAAAAGTGAAAATCACACCAACACAAAATTATTAGGCGTTATCATTGATAACTTAGAATTTGATCAGCACATCGACACTGTAGTCAAAAAGAAACACTTCAAACTAGGTTCTCTTTACAGAGCCATGCATCTACTAAGTGATCATAATAAAAGAAATAGTTGCCATCTCCGTTCTTCTTCCTACCCTCCTAGATGACTCAGCACTATTCACAAATCTCAACTCTTCCACCAAACGCAAACTAGAAAGCACCTACAACAAAATTAGCAAATTTGTCTACAGCCTACCAAATGGATCTCATTACCACATGGCACTCAATACCCTCAACTGGCTTGAACTTCCTCAACACATCACCTTCTACCAGCTACTCACAGCACAAAAATACTTCATAATCCACTTAAAACACCCTCAATGTCAACTCTCATCCAATGGCATGTATCAAGTAGAACTGTAAGATGTTCAGAACTTGAACTAACTTGTGCTAATAAATCTAATAATTATTCATAGGTTCATAGGTTCATACTAGGCTATCTGCCCTAGGGCATTTATAAGCCTAGCCAGAATGTGTTTGGCTTTCGCCACCCATTTTAAATTTATTTTGCTATGCCCTTTTCCGAAGTTAGTATACTGTGCCTCTGTCTAACAGTGACACAGAAGTGATACCCGGGGTAAACCTACGATCTCCCATCCACTCATCAAGATTCCTCTTGAAGAGAGTCAATGAGGGACTCTGCCTAACCTGGACTGGGATTTTATTCCAGAGTGAAGGGAGCCTCTGGGTTATGAATCTGTCCCTCCAGCATGTCCTATTTATTTCAGTGCTGAGGTTCAAGTCTCTCGAGCACGTAGCTCGATGGGATTTGGATTTTCTGAGGTGCAGCATGTCCATTAATTCTGGGTCGGACATCAGGCACAGATCGCCTCTGAGCAGGCGGTATGCCACTGAGTAGAGCTGGAGTTTCTTTAACCGGGCAGCATATGGCATCTGTTTGAGCCCTTTGATCCTCTTGGTGAGGTACTTTTGGGGTCTTTCCAGTTGCTGCAGGTGTCTGGTAAGGTACATCCCAAAAGGGGCATTGTACTCAATTATGGGCCTGATGAGGGATGAGTAAAGAGGCATGATGACCTCCCCTGATCTAGATGTGAATCCCTTCATGATTAGGTGGGCTATATAAAATGTTTTTCTAACCACTTTGGCCACGTGGTTGTCAAATGAGAGATTGCTATCAACTTGGGTCCTCAGGTCCCTAATTACTTCTTCTGTACTTAATGGATTACCACCTATGTGGTAATTTGTGGGCACTTTGTTTTTGCCAAAGGGGATAACTATACACTTTTTGGCATTTAGCTTGAGGCCATGGCTCTGGTACCAGTTGTCTTTCTATGAGGCCCTTTTGGAGGATGCTTGTGTCAGCTGGAGAGTCGATTATGGTGCCCAGTTTGCAGTCATCTGCGAACTTGGTCAGCCACAGTCCTTCCGTGTTGGCCTGTACCTCCGAGAAATATATACCGAACAAGAGAGGTCCCAGGACTGAGCCTTGTGGGACACCACTTGTAACTGGTTTGGAGTCTGACATGGCTCCAGCAATTCTAACCATGTGGGTTCTGTCCTTGAGCCAGTTTGCAATCCATCTAGTGACATAGGGGTTTATATTTAAGCTGGTGAGCTTATCTATAATGCCCAAGTGGGGTATTGTATCGAAGGCTTTTGCGAGGTCCAGGTAGGCTGTGTGGACCACCTTCCCCTCGTCAATGTCCTTGGTGACTGTTTCAAAGAAATCAACCAGGTTTAAAAGGCAGGATCTGCCCTTAACAAAGCCAAACTGGGTAGGATCCAGTGTCTGTAGGTCCCCAATATCTTTATTTATGAGGTCCATGATGATCCTTTCCATAGCTTTGCAGACCAAGCTAGTCAGGCTTATGGGGCGATAGTTTCCAGGATCCGTTGAGGCACCACCTTTATGGAGAGTGACCACTGTTGCTGTACGCCACTCTTTGGGCACATATCCTGTAGTAAGGCTGAGATTGAACAGTAGTTTTATGTTTGGGTTTAGCTCTTCTTGGAGTTCATGTAGGATGCAGCCCGGGACACCGTCTGGTCCCATTGATGCTGTGTTTTTTGCTTTGGAGAGGGCGGCTCTTACCTGAGCATCTGAGATGTCAGGGGGGCAGCACTCTGCTGGGATAGATATTTGCCCTTTTGGTGGGGGGTTTGCGCTGAACCTGTCAGCTAGGATGTTGGCAATGTCTGTGGGTTTGGTGTATTTTTTGTCATTTGGACTAATTCTGAGCATATCTGGGAATTACCACCCAGGTTCCTAACATAACTAAAGAAAGCCTTGTGATTATCCTTAGTGTCCTGTGCAATTCTTCTCTCGAAGCTGGCCTTAGACAATTTTATGAGTGCCCGTAGTTTTTTGCTAATACTGATCAGTGATGCCTTCCCTTTTTGGGATTTTGCTCTATCATGTAGTAGCTTCCTCCTTCTATTGTATAGTTTGTTTATGGCTGGGGTCCACCAGACAGGACGTCTGCCTTTGGAGGATTGGGTCTTGGTTTTATTTGGGATTGCATGATCCATGCATTCCTGAAGGTGTTCATAGAATGCATTTATAAAGGATTCTGCGGTCAGGGCCATATTTTCCACAGGCCCGGGGGCTTTGAAGGATTCCACCTCAGTTTTGAGGAGTGTGAAATTTGCTTTAGAGAAGTTTTTCACTGTGGTTTTGGGCAGGGGGTGGGGTTGGGATGTGAATATCCAGTGAGATTTGTTTATGGTCTGATCTTACCAGTGATGGATACACTTCTGGTCTGGAGCATAGAGTCCCTATGTTGGTGATGATCAGGTCCAGTATGTTTTCCCCTCTTGTGGGAGTGGTAACAAGTTGTTCCATAGCATTTGAGTTTATAAATTCTAGGAACCTTTGGGCTAGGGTGTTGGAGCTAGAATAATGCTCCCAGTCTATGTTTGGGTAGTTGAAGTTGCCCAATATAATGGTGTTTGGAGAGACCTTCATATTTTCCAGTGTTCTCAGGAAGGCCGAGTGGGGTTCCTGGGTTTGGGAGGGTGGTCTGTAGCAGGCTGTAAACTGGAAGGCAGTTTTACCCACTGTTAGTTGCACATGGATAGTCTCTGATGCTTCGTGCTTTGCCACCAACCTGGAGGTGTGGGTATCTTTGATGAATATCGATACTCCCCCTCCTTTTTGGTTCGGTCCAAGTTTTGGGGCCGAAAAGCATGGTATGAGGTACAACCTGGTAGTGCTGGGGTGCTCTCGGGAGCCCTGAACCAGGTTTCTGTTACTGCACAGATATCGATGTTCTCCATGCTAAGGAGAGTTTCGAGTGCGTGCATCTTGAGGTTTAGACTTCTGGTGTTGAGTAACATTACTCTTAGTTTCTTATCCCTTGTGATACCTATGGAGGTGGGTTTGTCTTTTGATCCTTGCCTAAAAAAGGCACTATGGGGGTAGCAAGAGCCTTTGCCAATATCCAAAAGCCCAGAGGTGACAGGTGCAAGCCATCCCTAGCGAAGCATCGTGGCTTGTCGAGCATATCATCCCAAGCTGACAGGCATTGGATCCCCTTTGAATGACACCAGTACTTAAGCCAGTTGTTGAAATTGATCATCTTGTCTTCATATTGTAGCATCATTCTTGGTGAGGGTAAGATGCTACTCAAGGTCAGGGTCATACCGGCCTGGGCTACATGCTCAGAAAGCTCCTCTATGTCTCTTTTCATGTAGTCCAGGGAGGTACGTCTCAGGTCATTCACACCAGCATGGACAATGACTGAGTCATATTTGTACTTGCCTTGGAGTGACCTGAATGCTTGTGTTATGTGGCAGATCCTAGCGCCCGACAGGCTGCTCACCGTGACCCTCTCCTTGTTCAGCCTGGTGAGCGGGACGTCAGTGTGCCTGACGATAGAGTCACCTATTACAAGTGTATCAGGTGTGTTGTTTAGCCTTAAGGGCTGTGACTGTTCGGCACACTGGCTTTGTGAGATATGTGTTGCACGTGTTTTGTTTTGGGGTAGCGGTTGCTTGGGTGTCTGCTTTGGAGGTCTCTGCTGCTTAGGCAGATCTTTATTTAGAGCCTCTGAGTACGTTTTTGTGTGATTATGTGTTTGGTTTGCTGTCGTGGTAGGTCTATGTGAGACTGGAATTGTAGTGAGTGTGGTTTCCTTCTCCTCCTGACTGGTTATGCCAGTACTGAGTTGAGAGAGCTTAGCCTCCAGTTTGGCTATATGGTTGCATCTCTCACATGTGTTGGAATTTGTTGAGAGGAGGAGAGGGCTGTCTGTGTACATGAGGCAGTTGTAACATTGCCTCAAGATTCCCAGATTCACCAGCTGGACCGGAGAGGAGATTGACAACTGACCTTTGGACATGCTAGAATAATATTGGGAATTCCTTTATAATTGAAAACAAGGGCCAGTGTGGAGTGAGGGTGTAGTGCTTTTAATTTTTAGTGCTGACTTATATAATTGCTTTAGTGAGCAAGTGCCAGGTAACTTAAGTGCAATGTGTTACAGGTAACTTAAATGCAAAAATGACAAACAGTAACTTTCTTTCAAGTGAAACAAGGAAATAAGTACAGTAAGCAATGCAGATATCACTAGTGATCCACAGAAGCACTGAGAAGCCGTGTATTAGGTGGAATTAGCGTTCCAGGGAAATAACAAGCAAACAACAAGCATATAAACAAAGCTAGATTCAGCAGGCCTGGATCTAGTCTATGCTACAGCAAACAAGGTGTACCAATTTCAGTAAGATATAGTTCAAATATTCAGGCACTATAAACTTTTAACCAGAAATTCCCAGCTCAGAAGGGCAGAGTCCAGCCTCTTCTCCCACAAGAGTGCAGACCACGAACCTTCTTAATGTAAAATAACTGGCCTGAAGCCCAAGTGCTTAAACCAGAACTAATACACTTTATTACAGCAACTCTATTCTCTGTTACCAACTCCATGGAACAAACTTCCAAAGCACATCAGGCTTTTAAATAACGTCAGCAATTAAAATCCACCCTAAATTATCACCTGGCAACTAATAACTATGCAACTGTACCACACTTACAGTGTGAAGTATGCAATCCTAACTTTGTCCACTATAGATACTATACAAGCGGATTAACACAGTATTTTTGATTCTATTCACAATATCTTGAAAACGTGTATTTATTTTCTTTAACCTCTTTAATAAATTTGTAAATAATGTTTGTTGACCATTTGCTTTGAAATATTTTGTAAATAATGTTTGCCACCCATTTTTATTATGAATTGTCAGAAATGCATTTCTATCTTATTTTTAGAGCTTTTCTGCCCAGGCCTTTGCTGAAAATTGGCATTTCAGTTTCCAATCAAACTTTCCCAGTAAACAAAAGCAAATAAATAAATACACACATAGTCAGTCAGTTAATTAGTTAATTCACCTTTGTTTACTGGGAATGTCCAAGTGGGAAAAGCCTCTATTCAAATGAGGTCTATGAAGAAAGCCTTCATGTTATATCCATTTGCACCTTTTGAATGAGTTAAAACAAATAACACCTCTCAACCGCTATGATTCAGGTATAGCACCTCCTAGATTTACTGAATTTCTTCAGATTTTCCAGGTAAGTATAGACCTGTTCAAAGTTATATACATTGCTAAATAACTGAAATAACCCAATAAAGAGATTCCATTTCCCTCCCTTTCCCTACCTACATAAGGTCTAATGTCTAAAGACCTTCTATAAAAAAATAAGAAAATGCTCCCTTTTGGGCCTTCTGCTATGATTTCTAAAGACCAGTGCTATTGATCTTAACAGGCTTTACAATAAGAGGAAGAAATTGCAGTCTAAGAGTAAGATGGTGCAAGCCCTAAATTGGAAACACTCCCTCCTCAACTTAAATAAGCAAATAAGACTTCTTGTGAAGTCTTGTCCTCCAAAGCAAACTACAAATCCAAATTAGCTTTCTCAACTAAGGACAACCATAAGGTGTTCTTTAGTTACATGTGTAACCTAAAAGGAAAGGCCCAGATTTGTGCCAAAATGGCAGTTAATGTTACCACATATACTAAGCCTGTGGACATATCTAACCTCTAGGCCGACAGGTTCTGTGAAAACTTCACTCCCCTGTCCCTGCCACATGTACCCCATGACATCCTTATCACCTGTCCCCTACCTTATTTCTCTAAAGAGCAGGTTGAAAACACCCTCTCTAAGGCCAAAAACACAGTATCTATGGGACCTGATAACATCCCAAGCTGAGTCCTACATGGGCTCCAACAAGAATAAGCATCACCATTGGGTACTCTCTTCAATCATAGTTTAAGCACCAGCTTCATCCCAGCTGAATGGAAAATGGCCACCATTATTTCCTTGTACAAAGGTTCTGCTTCCACTGACCCCAGGAACTATAGACCTGTTAGCCTGACTAGCTTTATCTGCAAGGCCATGGAGCAAATCATCATGGACCTTATCAACAAAGATAAAAGTAATCTCCAAACACTTGACCCTACTCAGTTTGGATTTGTCAAAGGCAGATCATGCCTGTTAAACTTGGTGGACTTCTTTGAGACAGCTTCCAAGGTCTTGGATGAGGGGAAATCTGTGCATACAGCCTACCTAGACTTAGCCAAGTCTTTTGACACTATCCACCATTCAGGCATCAGTGACAAACACAGCCAGCTAGGTATCAAACCTTATATCGTTAGATGGGCCACTAACTAGCTCAGTGATAGAACACATGTAGTCAAAATAGGGGAATCCACCACCAATAGCAGACCTGTAACCAGTGGTGTTCCACAAGGATCAGTCCTGGGACCTCTACTGTTTGGAATCCATTTCTCCGAAGTACAAGCAAAAACTAAAGGTCTGTGGCTGTTAAAGTTTGCTGATGACTGCAAACTGGGAGCAGTCATAGAATCTCAAAATGATGTCAACATCCTACAAGAGGGTCTTACACAAACAAATGATTGGTGCCAAAGTCATGGCCTTAAACTCAGTGCAAAAAATGTATTATCATCCCTTTTGGTAAGAGCAATGTTCCTGCTAACTACCACATCAATAGCAACATGCTAAGTACACTCTCAGTGGTGAGAGACCTGGGCACACAGGTTGACAACAACCTTACCTTCGATCACAATGTCTTCCCAGTGGTAATAAGGGTATTCTGTATTACTCATCTCATAAGCAAGGGCATTGCCTCCAGAAAAAAAGAAGTTATAACCTCCATGTACTCTTCTATCATCAGGCCAATAATTGAGTACAACACCCCTTTTGCTATGTACCTTTCCAAGCACCTGCAGCAATTGGACAGACCACAAAGGTTCCTCACAAGGAAAATTCAAGGTCTTCAGCATCTGTCTTATGTGGAACATCTGAAATCACTGTCACTTTATTCTGTTTCATACAGACTGCTCAGAGGTGATCTCTGCCTTGCATATAAGGCAGTCTCTCACCCTACTTTACTGGAAATGCTGCATCTCCACAAGTCAAGTGGTACATGGGTTACTCACTCTAAACACCTTAACTTGGTATCTGACATTAATAGAACTTGCTGGAGGGACAGATTTGTCTCCCAGATGTTACCACAATTTTGGAACAGACTTCCACTTCATGTAAACCTCATTGGCCCTCTTCAAACACAATCTGGACGATTAGATGGGCAACTGTAAATTCACCCATGGGGTTCCACCTATTTCCCTCTTGGACAGGGGCAATAGGTGCTGATCATGGAAATAAGGGTAGAACTTGACAAGGCTTGTAACGGCCCTAGGTCCATTAGCCTAGTAACTTCTTATAATCCTATGATGATCTTTTGAGAGGTATGAAGCAAACATACATTTTAACGTACAAGTGCATACATTTTAACATTTAAGCATCATATTATACACATTAAATGAATCAGCATGCTTTAAGTAAACAAACATTTGTAGAACTTTCTGCATGAATTTTATATATATATATATATATATATATATATATATATATATATATATATATATATATATATATATATATATATATATATATATATATATATATATATATATATATATATATATATATATATATATATATGTGTGTGTGTGTGTGTGTGTGTGTGTGTGTATAAATATATATATATATATATATTTAAGTATAAATAGCACACAACATACTTTCCAATATATCAGCTTGTTTTAATTGAACATATTCACGATTTCAAGATGTTAACATATTTGTTTATCTTAACAATATTACAGCAACTTTTTAAATATTTATGGGAATTCTATAGTACAAATTAGAGATCACAGCTATATAGGAGACAGAATGTAAATATAGCTGTGATGTTTGCTTATAGGCAACTTAGGCTGGTGCATATTATACCTAAACAGTTGTATACTTACCTGTGACTTAAAAAGGAGTAGAAGATTTAGATTTTTCTTGCTATTTGTGATTTGAATGGAGAAGTAGAGGTTGGTGGTCAGTTTGTTTTTAAATTGCAGATGGGTTAAATTTTTGTAGTATTTGCTGGATTTGAAATACAAAACTTGACAAGGTATGTATACAGTCCTTGTAATTTTTAGATCTTTCACATTAGTTTAATGACTGAAGTTGTCTATGGAGTATACACCAGTTTAATAACTGTCTGGTTGTATGTATTTTACTGGTCTACAGAGGATATTGTGGGCAGTTTTACAGTGAGAGTAAGCCAGAACATCAGCTTAGCTCTAACCAGTTATGCGACATTCTTACAATACCAGTGAGTTCTACTGATGTGGTTACTTGCAAACTTGTCAAGTTTATTATAACTTTGCTCTAGTTTGGCTTGTTGACAGCAGCCTAAGTGAAAATTGAAGAGGCATAGATGAAACTTGCAAATAGTAAGATATAAGCTTTTATGTACATGTTCAATAATGAAGGTTTGACTTTGTAAGCAATTCCTAGTTTATGGTTGTTTTTCCTGAACAATACATTGGATGTACTGAGCAAAGCTTATGTTTGTTTGTCTTTTTGGCTTTTCCCAGTTAGGGGTCGCCACAGTGGAACTCCTGTCCGCTAATGTTTGGCAGTAGATTTTTATGGTGCCGAGTTGCCAGCCCGATGCCCAACCTTCAGTGAAGGCACGCCCATTCATGCATGTCTTTCGGAGGCCACTCGACCGTGGGGAGGGTATGCAGATTTCACACAGAAGACACTCCAGCTGAGAATCAAACAGGAGAACCTCTTGCTGTGAGGCAACAATGCTACTGCTGCACCACCGCGGTATATTTTGGCAAATTATTATTCTCAGTAGTTTTGCATTTTGTGCTAGTTTGAATCTAGTATTAATGGTTAATAGCATTTAATAATCTGACTGCTGGACTGCAGGTATCAATGACATTAGTTTAGACTTCTTACGGTTTAGAAGTAGTTCGGATTGCTCAAACCAGTTTTCTATTTTTTGTAGGTCAATTTAGAGTTGTTTGATTTAAAATGCTGCACATATTACAGTTTAGTCATCTGAAAAGAGCAGTAGCAAAGTATTCTGATGCACTTTGTCATTCCCCGACCCCCCCCAAGTCAACTAAAGGTTCTCTCATTAAAAAATAGTCCTCTCCTTTTTAAACTGTAGCAAACCTAGAAAGCCATATGCAACATTTATAGCAATTATATCTCACATGGAGAGTTGAAAAGCTTCAGCCCTGACCACAAATGTAGTATCAGCATTCATTTCTGAATACCAGTCTTGCACTACCAAACAAATGTGACAACTGACACATTGCACTTAGGGCAGTTGCCCCATGTGCCACACCCTAGCTGTACCTCTGCATCAGCATATTGAGTCAGATTTGCTGGGTGTTAGGTTATATGAATTTTCTTTATGAATATATTAAAGAGCAATTGCCTTATTTGCTGATCTGAACATTTTTCAGCCTAGCATTCACAGCTGAAGTAACTTGTGATGTGAACAGCTTGTCTACATTGTCCCTGAGGCCCTCTTCCATGAGTCTATGTCATAGTATGGAATATGAACTTATTACATTTTTTAGATAGGTCTACAAACAGGGAAATTATCATATTATCCTGATTTCATATTTCATAGTTATAGTTTACAAAAGCTGTTAAAGTTGTTTATGTGTTGTAGCCTGACCCAAATACATAGTGTATTGTGGAAAGTAACATATTTTTATTAGGTAGTACATCAGCATGTGTGAATGCATTTTACAGGAGAGCATGGCTTCCTGAAAGGAGTGATTTGTATGAATAGATATAAGGTATTGTATGACCTCTGCAAGCACTTTCAGGAGACAGATTTCTGAATGAAGTGACATATAAGTATAAATATAAGGTACAGCATGGCCACTACAACTATTTTGACTTATTCGATATGCAGATTATCAGCTACAACAGAGGTGAGTGAGTTTTTCATTATTACTTTTAATTGTGGTGGTTGGAGTTATGGCCAGTGAGAAGGTAGTAGCACTGCTGTGTCAGCTGGTGTCTTGCTTTCCATGTGTTATTTCTCTGCAACTGCTCAGACATACTCCCTTTTAATGCCGTTATCAATAGCAGCAGAATATGCAATTAGAACATGATTTATTTAGAAAAATAAACATTCACTTGTCATTTTATATAACAAACACTAGCCAAATGTTTATTATGTAAAATGCAAAGCTAAACAAGGTCAGTTGTCACATGGCTCTGTTTCTGCCTATGCATTATTATCCTGATTCGACAAACTGCCCTGCCTTGTATGTGTTGGTAGTAGTGTGTCCTCCTCTTCATCTGAATCCCCAAGCCTCAAGATTTTATTACACTTACAGTGATAATGATCAATACCTATTTATGAGTCTATCCCAGAAATAGTTCATGGACCATCGGATGACTAATTATCATTCAGAAGTTATAACTGTACACTAGGAGATTAGGGAGTGCAGTTAGACTACAATCACTAGCTGAGTATTATTGTAACCTGGTGAGTACTGGAGGGTGGTGAAAAGCATTATGCTATTGAAAAGTATAAGTTAAGGATAACTCCAATGGGAAATGTGCCAGTTTTAAAATGTTAATGATACTTAGTTTTAGATTATGGATACAGTGATTGTACTTGATTTAAACGTGTGTTAAGAATTTTTGAACTTGAGATTGTATACATCAGGGATTTTGAAGTGTTGCACTGTGACATAAGATATATTAATGAAGTTAATAAAAAGAATAAAAGTAAAAAAAATGTGATTTTGACATTTACTATTATGAATCCCAAGAGTAGATTTGTGGAGCAAAAATTTAAGTTATACAAGTTTATAACCAATAACAAAGGTACAAACAGTATTTACTGTTATAAAACATCTTGTAAATAATTACTTTATGTTCTATAAGAAGTTGCATTACTTAATGTGTAATGTAAAGAATTTATTTTGCATTCTATAAACAATTACATGGTTTATTGTCTGATATGATAAGTGCAATACTTTTCTTTATTTACTATAGTACTTTTTTAAGCCTGCATTATGTCTAGAAGGGTTGGCTGTGAGTGGCACTCATTTACTTAAGCAATCAGTAAACAAATACTTATATTCAACATTAACAAAGAGACCAAGACTAGGAGCTACCTGTTGGGTATTTAAGCATTTTGGCTTATAAAACTAAAAGCCCAGAAAATACATAATTTCTATTATTGTTCAGTTTTCTGTTTGATTAAGTATTACTTTGCAGGATAAACCTTTTTTTTTTGACTGACTCCAGGGAATTCACTGGAAAAAATATTTACTTGCCTTCACAGATATATTTTGATCTTCATCTTGGCAGTACTGAAATGATGACAACAAAATTCATGAAATCTGCTCAAAATGAGTAATCTATATGCTCATGTTAGTTTTTACTTGCAGCTATTAGAAAGCATCTGTATTTATGAAGAAAACAATAACATGCTTCAGTTGCAACTACTACAGCTTTTGTGTGACAGTTTATAATTAGGACTAGACTTGTACATTCAGTCTTTCATTATTTAAGTGATCAGAGCCTCCTTGTTATTGCCAGTGCCTTAAATACATAAAAAAAACATGGTTCACTGACAGCAATGCGTCATTCTTGCACATACCTACGGCAATAACGCCAAGAGACACTCAACGCTGTTTACTTGCACATGCAAGACTAGATTTACTTTTAAGTTTATTTTACAAAGAGAGATCATATACACAGCTGATTCAGAGTTCAGCTGCACTTGTATCCCATACAAAGAAAATTTTCTGATTTGCCCTTAAGTAATATTTCTGTCTTAGAATCAATTATTTACCACAAAAGGCCAGTCTACACAGTACAACTAGTGCTGCATAACTTCTGTTTTCTTGGAATGCCAGCATGTCACATGCTACTTCCATGGTCTGTGTTTTCAAGCTATGCAAGATGATGAACAGAACTGTCACCTAGGCTCAGGGAGCTTACCCAGCTTTTGCACACACCTTTAGCTTCTTGCTCATTTTTCTGCTAGGCCTAATACAACTACCAAGTAAAAAAATGTTCCTTAGTCCTTGTCAAATAGGCTCTGTCTTCTAGCTGTTACACTGCATCCAGAGAGGTTGACGTTTCTTTAAGTGTATATTTGTATATCTAGAAAGTTTAGTGACAGTAACATTCTGCAGAATGTAAGATGTCACTAGAAATTACCCACTTAGCTGGTGCATAAATCACTTAACGTGTTATTATGCCTCAGTATAGTAAGTTATGGACAAACTCTGTTTAATTAATAAATGATTTTAAAATAGATGTCACCTGCATTTCTTAATAATCATGGTGTGTAATAAATCAACAAATAAGCAAGTAAATAATATATAGTCTCAAAGATGAATAAGTAATTCCTAGAAATAAGATATTTGTGTAACAGAGCCACATACTTTTCATGAATGCTTTTCCATTATAAAATGTTCACTGTTATTTTAAAAGGAAAACTCAGATATATGTCTACCTCTTTTTGTGTCACAGAATATATACGTATGCATCTAGAGCAGAATGCCAACAATGCACTTTTGATAGCAAAACAAGCATGCTCTCTCTTCCTGACTTTGTTGTATGCATTCGTCACAAAAGTTAGTAATATTTTTGTATTAAAAAATAGCTAGGCATGAAAATAAAGCACTGTCTTAATTAAAAAAAAAACAGAATAATT
This sequence comes from Protopterus annectens, assembly GCF_019279795.1. NCBI lineage: Eukaryota > Metazoa > Chordata > Ceratodontiformes > Protopteridae > Protopterus > Protopterus annectens. The sequence continues at coordinate 574,017,585 of NC_056748.1, forward strand.
AGATGAAATATTGTTTTCAAGTGCAGTAATTCTAAAACCACCACAGTAACACTGCTGGTTTATGCTGCTTATGAGCAATTGTTAATCAGTCAACTCGTTTTGTCCCCTGCCTGCTCCCTCAGTAAAAAGATAAAGTTAATGTGACCACTTTTATTAATAACTATCGCGGATTGCAACTAGGCACCAAATACAGACCCATACTGATAATTTTTTCATCAGAATAACCAACTCATTGCTTGTAATTACCACCACCAGGTCAGACTAGAGCTGGGTAGTGTCCATTTACCACCACAGCAAGCTCATCCAACCATAGTACCCAGTGACACACCTGACCAGTAGTACTGTGCAGCATAGTGTACCACTGACTACCTTTGACATAATGCTAAACTGGCTCAGAAAAGCAGGGGGAGATAAAAGGGAGGAGGCTGTTCTGCACCCACCAGGCTGCTGTCATAGACTGTCTCCCCTCCTGAATCCACATGGACTGGAATGGGGGAAAAGTGTCACCTCCTACCCTTAAAAGTAACTCATCCAATGCAGGGATAGCTCAAAGGCATTGACTTGACTTCCACAATTCAAAGCCAGCAAGCCAAACCACCCATCATGCTGAAGATGCTAAAATCATGTGCCGCAATGCATAAAGCTCATCACCTGCTGGTCAAACCACCAGTGTCATATAATATCTCATATGTTTGTTATTAAGATTTATTATTGTGATTTAAAACAACTTGCCATGCTTTAAACCTTAACTTGAAAGTAACAGGCTGCAACCTGACATCCTAAGTAAAATTTGACTCACCTAAGCACACAAACTGGATTTAGACACACCTACTGCTTGCTGAACGCATAACAAGTATAAATGAAAAAAGTCCAAGCCAATGTCAAACAGATGCACCCCATCTGAGGAAAATCAGCGAGGATCTTTATCTATGAATTACCAATGGCTGAGTACACAAATCGCAAGAAAGGGACCCCCCAGGCTACTCTATAATTGATGAACTTCTATACTTATTCTACATCTGGCTGAAACTACACTCAGTGCTGAAACAGTCTGGGAATAATAAGAGCAAACTGCCAAAGATCAAAGAAGATGTTTCTTAGTCTTTGTTAAGTCTTGGAAAACTGGTACCAACAAAAGCCTGTTTGGTATCAGGCCCCAGTCATTCTCTCATACATGAATCTCCACAAGATAAGACTGGCCAATCTGGTGTAAAACATCCTCTAGTGCAAGCTTCAAGTGCTCCAAAAGAAACCCAGAATGATATTTCCTCAAAAACTCAAAGGTACTCGGTTCTATGTCCAAATTAATTCTGTTCAGCCTTACTACCACTCCTGTGGCTGCTAAAAGACAAAGGAATACCCTACATTAACTATCCAGATGCCACCTACAGAAAAAATGCAAAACATTAAGATAAAACAACATTGTATAACAGTTTACCTCACATAACTCGATAAGGCAGAAGAAGACCAGTGCCCTATCCTTTTAATTATATGCACTGACCGACCATCCCTACCAAGGTCTGATGCCCTGCCAGTATTGAATGAATGAGAGGAATAGCTGAATATCAGCAGGTCCTGGTTCAGCAGCTCCCCTTTTGTTATACAGTTGAAGCCTCCTGGATTCATGGCTTGTCCACTGGGTACCTTAAACACCAATATCTTACAGGATACTATCTGGAACAACCTGTGGAGGTTCATTATTAACTGCATTGGACACAGAAATTTATATGGGAGCTTATCTGGAATCACCTCCTGCCCCTTACTGAACTGATCAGTCCTGAACCTGTGAATCTAAGCCATAGCCAACCCTGAGCAATTGCATCTTCTCTCTAGGTTTAAAGCATGAGGAGCTACCTGACCTTAAATGCCCCCAATGCAGCCAGCAAAAAAGCAGGATTCATACCACATAAATGTGATAATCAGTTGAAAAAGAGCGTCTTTCTTGTAAAATGAACCCCAAAACATTCTTTCCAATAGGCCTTCTTGCATCACTGTCTGCCCCCTTAACACTTTCCCACCCTTTCAACAGCCTGCAATTGACCGAGGTTTTACAGAAATCAAGAAAAACTGATATCTTGGCTAAAAAACAAATAGCAACTAGTCGTAGGTGGCTTATTATTTATGTATATGCACAATATATATGGGTGATCAACAAAAGACAACATCTTTCCTCCCTGGTAGGTAACAATGTACAAAACCTCGAGGAGAAATGAAGAGCAGCCCCATGGGAGTTTTTGGTAGTCTCTGTCCAGGCATTTCTGACCAACCACTAAATCATTCTTCTCCAATCAACCACAAGAGAGGTGGAACAATTGTAGGTTCTGCCTATGCATCTGGGACACCCTGCAAAAACTGTGAATCTGTAATCTCTGAGAGTGTCAACCAGACTATAGATCTTACCTGGAATGTGCTTGTCAGTAAAAGACAGGTTTATTTGTAAGCTGTGCAAAACCAATAACCTGAGTAAGGATTTTATTCATCTGGATTTATATATTTTTCTTACGCCCGGACCCCTGCTTAGTTATTGAGGTGGGAAATAACTCTCTGATTGCTGAATAAATGTTGTCATACAATGATAGCCAAGTCCAAAGAAGTAATGTCAGCCCAAAGTGGTGTGTAAAAAATATATTTTAATGTGACATTAAACAGACCAGTTTTGGTACAAATTTACATAGCCTTCTTCAGTGTAACAAAACTTCCACAAATAGCCACATAATATATACAACAGTTAATTGGTAGGAGAACATGATTGGTCAAAATTGCTCATTTAGCCCAGGGGGGAATAACCCCCCCCCCCCAATTTAATAATCCATTTTCTTTCTTTCGGGTTTAATATATTTTGCCAACCAACTTTGTTCCCTTTCTTACCAATGACTCTATCTATAACAGTAAATCTGAAATTGGCTTATACAGAGCACTACTTGCCAGTTATGATAAAGAAGCAAAGAGACAATTGAACAATAAACAACATTACATGGGTATGCCCCTGGATCCTACTGGGGGCTTCAAATAACAGACTGATGCCTTTTTGAACTTGGCAGTGGAGGAAGGGATCATTACAACCTCTATTTCTAAACATTTGATGGTAAGTGATCCCAAACCACAATATATATATTTGTTACCTAAGGTCCATAAATCACTACAGAACCCTCCTGGTAGGCCTATTGTTTCGGGTAGAGGATCTCTCACAGAGCCGTTATCGGTTTATTTGACCCAATATCTCCACCCCTTACTTAGATATATTAGGGCCCAGATTCAGGACACAACGGAGTTCCTGCAGATCCTGCAAGATACCCAACTCAAGCCAGGTTGGTTGTTATGTACCCTTGATGTGTCTGACCTTTATACTAATATACCACACTGGGCAGGCCTGTTACCATTGGAACATTGGCTAACAGTATCAGAACTCTACCCACCAGGCTTTAACATGTTTCTTTTGGGATTAACTGAGCATGTACTAACCAAGAATGTATTCTATTATCAGAATTGTTGTTATCTGCAAATGTAGGGTACTGCTATGGGGGCTTCATTTGCCCCTATATATGCCGATCTTTTTATGGCATATTTGGAAGAACAATTGATCTACGATTCCCCTTCACAATCTGTATTTGTCCAAGATGGACATTTGGCATCATTATTTGGATGACTGCTGGTTAGTAAGGAGAGCTGATGTTGCATTTTTAAATCAATTTTGGATTACATCAATAGCAACAAATGGGGTATTCATTTCACATGCAACTCTGATCTGAACCAGATAACCTTTTTGGATGTTCTGGTCAGTAGGAATCCCGATCACACATTGGGCACACAGGTTTACCAGAAATTTCTGGAATATAATGCCTTGTTGCATGCTCCTAGTCACCACCCTCCCCATATCATACGCAACATACCTAAATCCCAATTTATGAGAATCAAGCGTATTTGCTTGGACTCTCAGACTTATGAACAGCAAAGGCGTGACCTGGTGGGTAGATTCAGGGCACAGGGGTACAATTCTGGCACCATTACCATGGCCTGTAGGGAGGTATCTTCATTAGATAGACAGGATCTGGTGAGATATAAGGATAGGACCTCTCCCCAGGACTCACATATTAGATTCATTACTACTTATGGGTGCAACACACATGATCTTTTACAAGTGATTCAACGTAATTGGAACATCTTGATGGGAGATGTCAGGCTTGCCCATATGTTACTGGAGAGATGCCCTTTTGGTTACAGGAGAGGTAGAACATTGGGTTATTTTTTTACTCATTACAAAACTGAGTTCTTGGATGTACAGTCAGAATGTCAAACACCACTTACGGGGGAGCATCTGCTTGGGTGTTTCCTATGTGGGCACTGTACCCATTGTATCCAGATGGATAAGACCAATCAATTTACTGGCAGGAATACTGGCCAGGTCTATGATATCAAGTTCTTTGCTAATTGCTCTAGTGAATGGTTGATTTACATGGCTACCTGCTCGTGTTCTGCGTTTTATGTAGGACAGACTTTGAGACCTGTGAAACTCCGTATTAGTGAACACACTAGTGATATTAAAAACAAAAAAGCAAGTAGTGCTCTGTATAAGCATGTCTTAAATCACCCTACAGCCAATTTCAGATTTACTGTTATAGATAGAGTCATTGGTAAGAAAGGGAACAAAGATGGTTGGCACAATATATTAAACTTGAAAGAAATAAAATGGATTATTAAATTGGGGGGGGGGTTATTCCCCCATGGGCTAAATGAGCAATTGTGACCAATCATGTTCTCCTACCAATTAACTGTTGTATATATTATGTGGCTATTTGTGGAAGTTTTGTTACACTGAGGAAGGCTATGTAAATTTGTGCCGAATCCGGTCTGTTTAATGTCACATTAAAATATAGTTTTTACACACCACTTTGGGCTGGCATTACTTCTTTGGACTTTGATACTCTTTTTGGTGCTGTGCCCTTGCCGTACCTGCTGAGGTTGGTTGCTGTGGACGTTGATTTTGGTATCTTGGCTGTTGCCGTGTGGTGTGGGAGCAGCTACGACACTCATGCTGTTTTTGGATCTACTTAAACAGTTTACTGGCTTATCTTTAACTAATTTTCTTTAGTTTGCTTATTCAGCGTTTGCTAACGGACTTATTGGCTGGAGGGTGTGTTTATTTGTGTATTTACACCCTGGAGTCTCAGTTTGCATTATCTCATTCAGTTTGGTCATCATTTCATTTTTTGCTTTGGATGGGAGTACATCCTTAGGGGGAATTCCAGCATATCCACAAGACATTGATGATTTTGGTATCTCGGCTTTTGGCGTGTGGTGTGGGAGCAGCTGCGACACTCGTGCTGTTTTTGGATCTACTCAAACAGTTTACTGGCTTATCTTTAACTATTTTTTCTTTAGTTTGCGTATCCAGCATTTGCTAATGGACTTATTGGCTGGAGGTTTTGTTTATTTACAGATTTACACCCTGGAGTCTCAGTTTGCATTATCGCATTCACAGTTTGGTTGTCATTGCATTTTTATCTTTGGATGGGGGTACATCCTTAGGGGGAATTCTAGCCAATCCACAAGATAGATACTTTAGGCTGCCATATATTGAGGACTATGCTTTATTGACTGCACTGTGCTAACTGGGATCAGGATTGCTATACTTCTCAGAAGTGTTTTGGATTACTTGTTTGCCTTTTTTTATGGAACAGTTGCTATTTTTATTATCTCTGAACTCGCGAGTGACTGCAGCCATATATTTGTGCATAAACTAGATGGCCATTGTTCGGATTGGTCTTCATTTGGTTTGGTCTTTACATTTTGGTTTGAATTCAGACCTATTTGAGGAGGCCTATTGAGTGCAGTGGATACCATTACTCTCTCTGCAGGAGTTCGTCTTTTGGACGCCATCCTTTTTACAGAAGCTGAGTGACTATACACACTTTATATGATTTTTATATAACTTTATTTAGCCTGGGGACTGTTTTGGTCTGAAAGGCTCATTGTTTAACAACACACAATTCTGTATTTTTTCCTGGTCCTTGTATGTCAATATTGTGGAGTTATCTTAGCAACCCTGTACGGCGCATATATTATTAAGTACTTCAGGTTGTTCTCCATGCAACTTTATTACATTATTTATTTAGCTTAATTTATAGTTATATACTTTGGTCAGTGTCTTGCATATTACAAGTTAATGATTTATTCCATAAGCACTGGATAGTGTACTCACGGCAGCATTCTCATTTACTTCTTTTTTTGAGGGTTATAGTATTTTTCCTTATTTTTGTTATAGGGCCTACTGGTATACCCACAACTATGGGATTATTTAATCTTGCTTTTTGATTAATATACCAAAGGCTAGGTACACTTGGAATCTGGCATTAGGTATAACTATTATGATTTGATTTGATAAGGTTGACCGCAGGCAATTCTGTTTGGCCCTTTCTCTGCTATACTAAGGATCAGTGGTCCCATTCTTTATTATAATCGTGGTTACCTGAGGGCAATTGGAATGATAATATATTTTTGAGTAGATTGACAGTTGTTCACACTGTTTCTAATATCTATGTATGTTTTTTGACTATATAACAATATTCTATTGGGATATGGGTTTCTGTGTCTGCTTTTGACAGCAACTGTTAATTGTTTTAAGTCTCAAGTTATACTTGCTTACCCAATCACTTGGACACACTCATGGTTAGATAGAATTTCTGAATATGTGGAGTGAAGTCTCATGTATTTTGGCCTTTTATCTCTAGGCCAGTATTGGTGTATGTTTTTGGATTAGTGGGCCTGAGGTAGGTAGCACTACCCAAGTTTTGCAGTTACTGAATTATTCTGTTGGTGGCTATCATTGTTCTCCCTCTTGCAGTCCAATATAAGGATTTAGTTTCCTTTGGGGGCACGTAGCACCATCATTTGCCTTATTTGGGGCATTGAATTATTGTCTAACAAGGGTATGGGGCTATTATTGTTCCTCGGGTCTTTGGCTTAAGTAATTTGTTACACATTGGATGGTTTGGTTGGGGTACTTGGAACCATTTTTATGTCCTTGTGGTTTGATTTGTATCTGTTGAATAATACTTCTTAAGGTTTATCATTTATTTTGAAGTATTTTTTTAATACACTTGCTGTCATTCTGTCAGTCCAAAATGACATTGCCCCAATCTATTGTTTTTTAGTATTTTGGATGAGTATGGATTTGGGTCAACTCCTCAGAGGTCTGTCATCCAACAGGGATGATATTGGCATATTCGGTTTAAGGACTAAGGTTCCTGGGGATCCCTTGGACAGGGGTAAATCCATATCATCTTGCTATGATGTGTTTGCTAAATTGTCCAAAAGTATGAGGACTATGCGCACTAATGTGTGGCATTTTCGCCTCTTCAAAGCATACATGGTGAGCAATATATGTCCTAGAGGACTTCGGGTACTTAGTTTCTGAGATAGACCATGAACTGGGTCAACAATGGTTAGCGGTTCAACAACAAGCATTTATGGGGTTGGTGGAGGCCTTATTGGCCTATTACAACAGATGTATTGATTCCAACTTGATCGAGGTTACCAAACTGCATGAAGATACCAAATTGTTCGAGGGGCAGACCTGTTATCAAACCTGCTTAAAGCAGTTAAGTCAGGAACTATTGTCTTTGGAGGGTCAACTCAGGGACAGGAAAATACACAAGTTTAACCGAGACCAAGAAGACTATGATAGGGGGAGACCATTTGGACCCCACAAATGTGTCAAATTTGCTAACACTGGTTCTAAACCCAATAAGAGAAAAAGGCCAAGGTCAATCCTGAAGAAGAATGTGCCTTCTTTTGGTAGCACTTCGGGGGAGGAATCATCCTCCATGACAGATTCATAAACACCACTAGTTTTGTCTTCTCCCACACCAAAATGCAGCAACTCTGACACCCCTTTAGGGCCAGGAGACATAGAGCAGGGCGGAAATACCACAAGAATAGCCAATGTGGTGACATTATTACAAATCATGACCAACAAGTAATAGAATTTAATAATGTCCTTAACATTTCTTCACGGTTTAACTCCAACTCAAACAGAAATATTGAATAAAGAAATTAATTTCATCCCTGCATTCTTTGTCCCTGAGGGTGTTTTTGCTGATTTTGTAAATTCTTTTTGTCGAACTCTGAATTTGAAATTGTTTTTTTACCAACATGATCATGAGTCTGATAATCCAACATTTCATTTTCACAGGTCTAGTTTTATGCCTCCAATGAACCCCACTGTTCATCTTTTTCTTCACAGAGTTCTCAAAGATCTACATCTCCATTATTCTGATATGGTTAGCAAGTCCCATAATCTCTCAAAGATACAACAGGAGGCCCTAACACAGCTTAAATCTAACAAGAATTTGGTCATCATACCGGCTGACAAAGGGGGTACTATAGTGGTAATGGACTGGGCCAATTATGATAAAGAAGCAAAGAGACAATTGAACAATAAACAACATTACATGGGTATGCCCCTGGGATCCTACTGGGGGCTTCAAATAACAGATTGATGCCTTTTTGAACTTGGCAGTGGAGGAAGGATCATTGCAACCTCTATTTCTAAACATTTGATGGTAAGTGATCCCAAACCACAATATATATATTTGTTACCTAAGACATAAATCACTACAGAACCCTCCTGGTAGGCCTATTGTTTCGGGTAGAGGATCTCTCACAGAGCCGTTATCGGTTTATTTGACCCAATATCTCCACCCCTTACTTAGATATGTTAGGGCCCAGATTCAGGACACAACGGAGTTCCTGCAGATCCTGCAAGATACCCAACTCAAGCCAGGTTTGTTGTTATATACCCTTGATGTGTCTGCCCTTTATACTAATATACCACACTGGGCAGGCCTGTTACCATTGGAACATTGGCTAACAGTATCAGAACTCTACCCACCAGGCTTTAACATGTTTCTTTTGGGATTAACTGAGCATGTACTAACCAAGAATGTATTCTATTATCAGGATTGTTGTTATCTGTAAATGCAGAGTACCACTATGGGGGCTTCATTTGCCCCTATATATGCCAATCTTTTTATGGCATATTTGGAAAAACAATTGATTTAAGATCTCCTTCATAATCTGTATTTGTCTGAGATTGACATTTGGCATAGTTATTTGGATGACTGCTGGTTAGTATGGACAGCTGATGTTGCATTTTTAAATAAATTTTTGTATTACATCAATAGCAACAAATGGGGTATTCATTTTACATGCAACTTTGATCTGAACCAGATAACCTTTTTGGATGTTCTGGTCAGTAGGAATCCTGATCACACATTGGACACACATGTTTACCAGAAATTTCTGGAATATAACTCCTTGTCGCATGCTTCTAGTCACCACCCTCCCCATATCATTCACAACATACCTAAATCCCAATTTATGAGAGTCGAGCATATTTGCTCGGACTCTCAGAATTATGAACAGCAAAGGTGTGACCTGGTGGGTAGATTCAGGGCACGGGGGTACAATTCTGGCACCATTACCATGGCCTGTAGGGAGGTATCTTCATTAGATAGACAGGATCTGATGAGATATAAGGATAGGACCTCTCCCCAGGACTCACATATTAGATTCATTACTACTTATGGGTGCAACGCACATAATCTTTTACAAGTGATTCAACGTAATTGGAACATCTTGATGGGAGATGTCAGGCTTGCCCATATGTTACTGGAGAGATGCCCTTTTGGTTATAGGAGAGGTAGAACACTGGGTTATTTTTTTACTCATTACAAAACTGGGTTCTTGGATGTACAGTCAGAATGTCAAACACCACTTACGGGGGATCATCTGCTTGGGTGTTTCCTATGTGGGCACTGTACTCATTGTATCCAGATGGATAAGACCAAACAATTTACTAGCAGGAATACTGGCCAGGTCTGTGATATCAAGTTCTTTGCTAATTGCTCTAGTGAATGGTTGATTTACTTGGCTACCTGCTCATGTTCTGCGTTTTATGTAGGACAGACTTTGAGACCTGTGAAACTCCGTATTAGTGAACACACTAGTGATATTAAAAACAAAAAAGCAAGTAGTGCTCTGTATAAGCATGTCTTAAATCACCCTACAGCCAATTTCAGATTTACTGTTATAGATAGAGTCATTGGTAAGAAAGGCAACAAAGTTGGTTGGCACAATATATTAAACTTGAAAGAAAGAAAATGGATTATTAAATTGGGGAGAGTTATTCCCCCATGGGCTAAATGAGCAATTGTGACCAATCATGTTCTCCTACCAATTAATTGTTGTATATATTATGTGGCTATTTGTGGAAGTTTTGTTACACTGAGGAAGGCTATGTAAATCTGTGCCAAAACCGGTCTGTTTAATGTCACATTAAAATATATTTTTACACACCTTTTTGGGCTGGCATTACTTCTTTGGACTTTGATACTCTTTTTGGTACTGTGCCATTGCCGTACCTACTGAGGTTGGTTGTTGTATACAGTGATAGTCACCAAAATGGGCATGATCTCTAAAAATGTAGTGTCTTTTTTGCACTCAAGCAAGTACCCTCCGCAATAAGATTCCATCCCCAGTCCTCTTGCAGCATCTGTAAATAAATGCAATGACTAGAAAGAAATCCCTTTACCTTGACAGAATGAAAGTCCATTGTGCTTAGCCAAATCCAGAGGTCTTATTTCACTCTGGCCACTACTCACACTCTGTGGTGCTACAGCCAAGCACATTTTAACAAGTTGGGCAGAGACCTAGTAAAAGCTTTCTTGGCAGTCACTGCCCTACAGGTGAAGGTAAGGATCCCCAAAGACTCCACAACATCCAGAACCCTTAGGCATTCCTGAGTGGCTATCCTTAGCTACTGAAGTATACCTGCAAGCAGGTGAAATATGGTGGAAAGTGTATTAATCTTTAAACCTAAGAATTCTAATATTTTGACAGAACCCACCATCTTGTCCTCTGCAAGCAGAACTCCTAGCTCCTAACAAAGAAGAATAAATAGCTACAAACCCTCCTTGGTAATCACTGCCCCATTCTTCATTACCAATAAGTCATCCGGGTAGTGCATTACAATTTAGTGTGAAGCTCTTCACTGCCAACACCAATACAGTGCTGTGCAGACTTTGTCAACTGTGGATCATGCCACTTCACAGCCCATAGACAAGGCAGTGTCAAAGAAAAAAATGACTTCAAAGTACATTTCCAGGAGCAGATATTCCTCTTCACAAATGGGTATTAACCAGAAGGTAACTTCAATATCTAACTTTACAGGCCTAGGAGCAGAACATTTCCTGATGATTTGAACTTCATCTTCAAGCAACATATACTGTGTCATACCTTCCTCCTTCTTATCTCATTACATCCGGGTGATGCCTCCAGGTGCATCTGCAATTAACTCCTAGTGATGCCTCCAGGTGTCAAATATTGCTTGTTCGTATTTGCATCAATAATTCCAAAACCATGTTGTGTACAAGGATTTAAAAGATTTTGTCATAAAGCTTATGCAGTAGCAAACTCAATTGCATTAATATTTGGTCTCTGTCTACTGCAGGTAAATAGACATTAACTGTTCTTTTTACGATATTAATTTACATAGGTATGATTTTAACATTTTTCTAAATAACTCAACAACCAAATAACACAGACAGAACTCCTTAGCCTCATAGGTTCATAGTTTGGTACTAGGCTATCGGGCTTAGGGCTTATACAAGCCTAGTCATAACAATTCCCTGGCTATTTCTTCCCACAGTATTTACTTCCCTGGACCCCTGTCTAGCAGGGCAACTGACGTGATCCCTGGGGTGAATTTCCTATCTCCCATCCAATCATCAAGGTTCCTTTTGAAGAGTGCCAAAGAGGTGCTCTGCTTGACATGTATGGGCAGTCTATTCCAGAGTCTGGGGAGTCTCTGGGTCAGGAACCTATCCCTCCAGCATGTTTTGTTCATTGTGATGACAAGGTTTAGATCCCTGGAGCGTGTGTCTCTGAGGGATTGGGATTTCTTTAAGTGTAGCATGTCCAACACCTCTGGGTTTGACATGGCCTTGTATGTTAAGCAGAGATCGCCTCTGAGTAGACGATATGCGACAGAGTATAGGTGGAGTTTTTTTATATGGTCAGCATAGGGCATCTGCTTTAGGCCTGTGATTCTTTTAGTGAGGTATTTCTGTGGCCTTTCCAGTTGTTGCAGATGTCTTGAGAGGCACATACCAAATGGATCTAATGAGGGATGAGTACAGTGGGACAATGACATCCTTTTTTCCTGGATGAAAAGCCCTTAGTGAAGAGGTGTGCCACATAGAAGAATTTCCTGACTGTTGTGGCGATGTGGTTATCGAAGGTAAGACCACTGTCCACCTGTGTCCCTAAGTCCCTCATCACACTTTTGGTGTTTAGTGTACTGCCACCTATGTGGTAGTTCACGGGTACATGATTTTCCCAAAGGGGATAACTATACATTTCTTGGCACTGAGCTTGTGCTTGATGAATAAAATGCTGCCGACATTATGTGTGTAACTTGAGTGGTTGCTGAGATATTGTAAATAGTTTACAAAATGTTACAAATGAAATAGTTACTCTGTTTACTGTGATTTATAAAATTCAGACCTAGAACCTAAAGAACACTACCACTATAAAAATAGTCTGTGCTGAAGAATTTGCCATTTACACTTCTTTCATAATCCCTATTGTTTCAGAGATATGAACATTAGTTTGAAATGTGAGGACATAATTTGATTCTGTCAAAAGGCTGAGGCTCCACCCATTGAAAGTTACAGAGCAAACTTCCTGAGCTCCATTGGAGTGAATGAGTTAATAAAGTCATTGATGGCAGGACCTTGTTGGAAAGATAAATGGTGAATGAGCCTGAATGAACCAAAGGGGGGCAAGATCCTGCCTGCTCTGATCACTTTGACAAGTACCCCCCAAAAAAATGTTCTTCTTGCCACTAATTGAATGCAAATTGCTGAACATATCAAGAAATGGGGTAGCATTAGATTTTAAGGAAAAAACAATGGATAAATCTCTAACAATTTATTGCTTTGCTTGAAGGTCCTTGTAACAGCATAGCTAGCACCCTTTCTTTTCCAGGAGAGTGCTGAAGTTACCTATACTGAAAACCCTAAAAGGAGAGCACTCCTCCATGATTTTCCTGGAAATTATTGTCACTGTCAACCTTGACTGATGGCTCCAGGGTCACCAGCGACTGCTTGAAATCAGGCTTATTCAGTGAGATGGACATTGCACAGCCTTTCTTGAACCAACATTTTATTATGGGGTGCCCTTTCCTGCAATGGGAATACATGTGTGAAAAGTAACAGGTCAGCCAAACAAACTGTCCCCTACTGAATTTCCAGCAGGCTGTAAGCCTACCTCTCTGATCTCTGGACTCCACTTGGGTTAGGGCTCCAGTTTTATCAATCATGATTTCTAGACATGTGTCTATATATTGTTCCTTCCCATTGTAATGCCTTCTTCATTGCTTTTAATTTCTTAACTTTCTAGTTGTACCAACACCATACTGAACCACAGTAAACTGGCAGCCTCTCTATTGGTAAGGAAATACATCAATAATGGTAAGACTTGAGTTTCCTTCTCCAAGATCACAGCCATGAAATGAATGAAGCCGACCATGCAATTGTCCCAGTTATGAAGCCTGCATTTTCCCAACTGCTTCCTGCTAACAGCTGCTAATGATGCTGCTAAATCTTTAGCCCCTCTACCATATCTCTCGATGATCCACTGAATTCCTTCTGGGTCAACTAAATAAAAAACATCTACGTGTTCAACTCTGATTACTTTGCCTTTCACTGCTGCAGGGAGGTACATCATAGTGCTCTGCTAAGGGTAAACTTCAAAGGTTTTGATACATCTTATTGACCTGGGCCGCTTCCTCTTTAAGGGGTAATAATACATGTGCCAATGAGCCTGGCAAGGGAAAACAAGGGAAGGGAGTACTTGGATTAACTACTTTCCTGGCAATTCATCCTTCCCCAGGCCAAAATTACTTGCTGCACTGACTATACCATTTCTTAATGAAAATCTCCAACAATATAGACCTCCCTTTCTCTAATAATGCCTCCAAAACTGTTCTCATATACTCCTTTTCTAATTGCCTGTGTGCACTGCCCTCTTCATGCATATCAGCTTGTGCATCATTACCTTGTTAAGATGTGCTCACTAGCTCCAAACTGGTAGTTGCCTGAGGGAACTCTACCACTAACAACCCGTTTACCCTTTTATTGGTCCTCTGTCAAACTCTCTTTGCTGTGGGACCACCCACCTCAACATCCACATATTGCAAACTCAGTTTCTATGTCTTGGATGTAGCAGGAACCTCTGCTACTGGAATACTATTCCTGAAGCCTTCTCTAAAAATGGCAATACGATAAAGACTCAACTGGCTCATAAGCCATCCAAGGATACTATATCTCCTAAAAATACAATATCATTGTTAGTCATATACAAACCACAACAAGAAATAACTGACAACAACCACCTACTGACTGGGAAATTACAGCCCCATAAGTTTGACTAGTCTTATATGCAAAGTCATGGAAAGAATAATATTTGACCTCATAAATAATGACATAGGACACCTCCAAACACTGCACCTGACCCAATTTGGCTTTGTCAAGGGCAGGTCATGCCTACTGAATCTGGTCAATTTCTTTGAGAAAGTCACAAGGCCGTGGATGGGAGTAAAACAGTGCATACCACCTAACTTGACCTGCCCATCGCAAGCACAATTCCCCAGCCAGGTATTATAAATAAACTCACAAAACTAGGCATAAATCCCTATGTCACCAGATGGATAGATAATTGGCTCACAACAGGACAAAGTGGGTAAATCCAGATCCAGAAAGAGGCCACATACTAGTGGCGTGCCACAGGGCTCAATGCTGGGACCACTACTGTTCAGAATATACTTCTCTGAAGTCAAGGCTAGTGTGGAAGGCCTCTGGATGAAAAGTTTGCCATGACTGTAAGCTGGGGGCAATTACTGAATCCACTAATGATGTAGATATTCTTCAGAAGGGTCTAGATCAGACAAATGATTGGTGCCAGAACCATGGCCTAAAACAAAATGGAAAAAATGCATTATTGCACTCTTTAGAAACTCAAATACCCCCTGCAAATTACACCAATAGTACTCCCCTAATGGTAGACTCAGAGGTGAGTGCTCTAGGTACACAGATAGATAGTAGCCTGAACTTTGACTGCCATGTGTCCATAGTGGTGAGGAATTCCTTCTATGTGGCACAACTTATAAGTATGGCATCCAGATACAAGGAAAATACTGACTTTCTATTCACATTAAGCAGAGCCCTTAGCCCACTTCAAATGTAATTTGCATCATTGGATTAGGAACTGCAAATTGCACATTTGGGTTACTGCCTATGTCCCTACAGACAGTGGCAATCTGTAAGATAGTTAAGGCATATGCACAAATCCATACCATTCTCTTGCCCATAGGGGTTAGATATTGGTTAAAATCGGGTTATATTGCCTAGCTTTGTATCTGGTCTTAAGTCGTTAGCCTAGTAATCTCCTATGAACCTATGAACCTATGAAAAATATAAGTCTAACTACCAAGTCTCTCACAACTCCCTGAAAATATGGGAACAGGCCCATAAGGACCCATATTAGATCTCAGTATAGCCCCTTTACTAACTGCAAAATAAAGGGATCTACTGATTTTCTATTCTCACATTACCAGGATGTCTACAAAGACACTCACAATGGTTTTACAGTGATCATAGCTCTTGACCACCATCCCCCAAAGATGGACTCTATCACCCATACTTGTGCAAAACATCCAATATGCAGCCCACCACAGATAATGAAAATAGGTAACAAATCGCTGGACAAGCTTCCACAATACATACCTGGGCAACAAACATCCAAGATACAGCCCACTCTACTATTGAAATTAAGGAATTAATAGCCGACCAAGCCTCTGCAATGCATAGGTGTGCAACAAACATCCAAGATGAAGCCCATACTAACTACTGAAATTAGGGAACTTATAGCTAGCCAAGCTTCCACGATATGTACCTGTGAAACAAACATCCAAGATGCAGCCCACCCTAACTACTGAAATTAGGGAACTAATAGCTGGCCAAGCATCTACAGTGCACACCTATGCAACAAACATCCAAGATACAGTCCACTCTAACTACTGAAATTAGGGAACTGATGGCTGACTTAACTGATAGAATGCATACCTGTGCAACAAACATCCAAGATGCAGCCCACCCTAACGTATTGTGTGTGTGTGTGTGTGTGTGTGTGTGTGTGTGTGTGTGTGTGTGTGTGTGTGTGTGTGTGTGTATACCCCCATCAATACCCTAAGAAAGTTTCAGATTGGGACCAACAGTACACATACAAGTTTTTTAACAACACAGATAGAACTTTGTCCCACAACAGACAAGAATTAGGGAAGACACAGTATTTTTACCCCCACCAGTACCTCAACAGGATAGGAGACAGGGGGTCCAAATGAAGAGATGATAAGTTAGCAAGTAAAGGAGAGTAGTATTGCTAAAATTGAATTCATTCTCAAGTCTTGGTGAGTACCTTCGCAAGGTGGACCCTGTTTTTAACAAAATTTCACCAAGATGATATTGATATATAGATTGTATTTATATAGCATATATCATGGACAGAAGTAGGTTAAAATTTTAAAAAGAGAGCTGGGTGCACAAGACCCAGGATAAAAAAGTGCCCAGTCCTGGTAGACACACTAGTGCCATGACTGGAAAAGAAGACAGTCTAGAATCCTCAAAATACAGAAACATTCCCAGAATGGGGCTAGGCTAAGCCCATGGGGAGAATACCCCCCCCCCCCCATTGTAGAAGGAAGTGGTAGTCCACAAAAATTGCAAAAACTGATAGCCCAAAGAAGTGCCATAAAGATGATAAATTGGGCTTTTGAGGGTAAGAAAGAAATTATGCATTGTTACTATTATGAAAAAAGTCCAGAATTTCCAGACACAAGATATACAAAATGATTAAGAGAGAAATTAGAGGAAAGAAAAATACTTCCACAGAAAAAAAGTGTTAGAAGCTTCAAATGAAAAATCGTGTTCACTAATATAACAGATTTGTGAAAAACAGTATATAGATGAAGAAACTTTGATCTGTTTGGAAAAAGAAGCATCTGTGGAAGTGCAAAAATATAAACAACAAAACCTAGAGATATTTGAAAAGTATAAAAAAGAAATATGAACATGGGAAAGAAAGAGATATTTGATATGGTGCAATATTTAAGTAAAGGAGGAAGCCAGATTAATCAATATAAAGAAGGCAGCCCCAAACATATTCAAAGAGAAATATAGGCAAAGGCATCCAGATATGGATTATTTCACAATAAAAAAATAATACCACAAAGAGGGAATGTAGAAAAGAAGACTAGTAAAGTAGAAGTTAAAAAAATAGAACTTGAAGTTATGGAGTGCCTGCGAAGTGAAGGATTTGGTGTAGAGGGTCTAACACAGGTTACATCACAACATGATGAAGTGAGTCCTCAAAAGTAAGGAGAAACAAGAAGATCAGGAGACATCTGAAAAACAAATATGGACATGGGAAAGAAAAAGAGATTTAATATGATGTAATATTTATGCAATGGAGAAGACAAAACTAACCAGTACAAAAAGAGCAGCACCAAAGATATTTGAGGAGAAATACAGGCAAAGGAACCCAGACATGGAAAACTTTACAATACAAAAAATAAGTAGACAAAAAGGAAAAGTAGAAAATGAGATTAGTAATGCAGAAGTTAAAGAAATAGAAACTGAAGTTATAGAGTACCTGCAAAGTGAAGGATTTACTGTAGAAAATCTAATTCAGAAAGCATCACAACAGGACAGAGCAATGGATATCCAAATTAATGGGAAACCAGTGAAAATGGAAGCAACTGGTCTGGTGCCATATGAAGATATTTTGGAGCCTTCCACAGGAAACCAGTATAAACATTCACTTGAAGCTAGACAGCAAGGGAAGGAACAGTAAATTGTGGAAATTCTGACACAGTCAGTGTTGAGGAGTGATAGGCCAGTGGGTTCCCACATGACAGAGCAACGGAAGGCACAGGATGAAATTGAAGAGAATGTGCCACAGGAAGATGCTATAGAACTTTCTATAGAATGCTCACAGGGAATGGAAAACAAAAAATGTGTCCTAAGTTTGGAAGAAAATGAGCTGAGAGAATAGTTGCTTGATTTAATAGAGATAGATAGACATGTTAAGATCAATGAAAGAAATAGACTGCAGAAGGTCAATAAAACCCAAAAAGTCAGAAGTCTGATAAAACAAATGAACATAGTAATTAGGACTGTCCATAGAGATCCGTGTGATATAACAGAAGTAAACAACATATATTACTGTACAGCTACATTCTTCTTCTTCTTCTTCTTTCGGCTTTATCCCGGTTAGGGGTCGCCACAGCGGATCACCTGTCCGCATAATGGTAGTGGGAGTTTTTTTACGGTGTCGAACAGCCAGCCCGGCCCAACCTTCCAGCACAGAAGGCACCTCTAACCCCAATTCAATGTCCAATCCACCTGCCCCACCTGCAGCATGTCTTGAAGAGGACCGAGCCCCGGAGGAAACCGGAAACCCACGCCACTCACAGGACTCACAGAGATAGAACCCGAGAACCTCTTGCTGTGGCACTGTACAGCTACATTAATAAGTGATAAAGTCCTACTGCAAGAACACAAGGTAGTGAGGGAAAGGAAGGGAAGAAATCAGATACCATCATTGAAATATCGAATAGAGAAAACTATAAAGCAATTAAGACAAGAAGTGTCACTGTTAGAAGAATATAGAAGAGGGAACAGATCAACAAACGTACTAAGAAAGATAGATGTGATAAAAGCAATGCTCAGTATTAGAACAGACCAGGATCTATCATGCCCTACCGCAAATACCAAGATAAAAATCGCAGCACAGGCGGAAAAACTTAGAAGATACGAAGAAGTACAAAATAAGCAATTTATTGATGACCCAAAAAGTTTTATAGAGAACTGGAAAACAAGATAAAAGGAATTGAAAGACCACCAAAAAAGAAGAAATAGATATATTTTGGAGAAGTATCTATGAAGATCCTGTGGAAAATAAGAAAGATGCTAAACGGATAGAAGAAATAAAAGAAAGAATAAGAAGTTTAAAGATACAAGATATGAAATGGGATGAAGTAAAAGTCAGTGAGATTGAAACAAAGTTAAGAAAAGCCTCTAACTGGAAAACCCCAAGCCTAGATGCAGTAAAAGTATTAACATCTTTGCACGAAGATTTAGCTGTGAGTAAGAACTATTTATATATGGATCCTGAACATACACCAACCTGGCTAACAACAGGAAAAACAATGCTATTACTTAAGAGTGAACCTGCAAGCTAACCTAAAAATCATAGACCAATAACTTGCCTTCCTACAACATATAAACTATACACAGGAATTGAAGCTGACAGAGTATATAGTCATTTAGAACAGCTTAGGCCATGACTATAATTTAGCTCCTAAAAAACAACAGTGTCAAGACTTCTCACCTTCTCTTTGTCGATGATTTAAAGCTGTATAGCTCATCAGATGAGGAACTGAAAGCACAACTGCAAGTTGTCAAAACTTTTTCAGATGATATAAGAATGTCATTTGGTCTTGATAAATGTGCAAAAGCAACTTTTAAAACAGGAAAACTGCAGCACCTGGAAAACATTATTTTGGGACAAGAATGTGATATAAAAGAACTGGAGCAAGAGGGAGTGTATAAATCTTTGGGAATTTATGAAGGATTAACAATAAAACATGAACAAATGTGAATAAAACTAACTAAGAAGTACTTTAGAAAACTTATATTAATCCTGAAAACAGCATTGACATCTAGGAACACAATCCAAGCTATAAACCAATTTTCTCTTCCTGTCCTAACTTACAGTTCTGGAGTGACTGACTGGAAATAGATTGGATAGATTAGATAGGAAAACAAGAAGGATACTTCATGCTCACCAAATGATTTATAAAAATCAGTCCATACCAAAATTATATATTCCCCATTCCAAAGGAGGGATGGGTCTCCTTAAAACTGATTACATGTATAGATCTGCAATCGTGGGACTCCACACATATCTGCTGACCTCACAAGACCCAAACATAGTGAAAGTTTTGAAACATGAGGAGAGTAAATCTAAGATGACTTCTCTGATTAATCTAGCAGAAGCATATCAGCGTCAAGCAGGAATGAAAATCAGACCAGAAGTAGATAAAAATCAGGCAGCAACTGAATGTGCCAAAAAACAAAAGAAAGAATATAAAGTGAAGGATCAGAAAGAAGGCAAGAAATGTGGAAAATGCATAAATATAATTGCAAATATAGAAAACTTCTGGAAGAACCTCATGTTGATTAGGAACAAATGCAGGAATGGTTAAGGATAGGCAAATTCAATCCAAGAGATGAAAGGCTAATATCGGTAGAACAAGATAGTGGGCTACATCTACGTTGTTTGGCAAAGTCCATTGAACATGTGGAAGAAACAGACAAATGTAGGTTTTGTAAAACAGAATTAGAAACAGTTGCACACCTCGTTGCTGGTTGCAACATACTAATGGCAGAAGGGCTGTATACTGGGGTTCACTTTATAATCCAGAAATCCTGAAATATCGAATTTCAGAATTTCGAGATCATAAAGCCGAAGCCTTATAATCCTGAAACCCCAGAAGCGGGAATTTTAAAATCGCAAATACTACACTAACCATACACCACACACATACACATACACATACCTTCCCCCAACACACAAACACTCAAACCTACACTACATACAATCAGGGCATACCCCCTACTTAAATATACTAACTCCAAGGTCGCTACACAGACATACATGAAAACACCACCACACATCTACATTCCCCTCTCACACACACATCACAGTCACAACACACACCCACTAAAGCCCCTAACCAACAGACTTACACATAGATACTTACCTGAACTTCCACCTATCCATTCACAAACCACAACACCAGAAGCTCTATGTCAACATCTCCGAACATCGGGATTTTGAAATTTGTGCTTCTGGTGTTTCAGTATTTAGAGCTATCAGCTATATAATCTCGAGATTCTGAAATTTGATATTTCAGAATTTCAGGATTATATAGTGGTCCCTTATACTGAAAGGCATAATAATGTGAGGAGACTATTGCACTGGGGATTGTGCAAACATTATGGTACTGAAGTGTCTGAAAAACACTCTAAACATGAGCCACAAAGCATCATAGAAAATGATGAAGTCTACATCACATGTGATCATCCATTACCAACAGTTCAAAAGTAGAAAAACAGATATAGTGGTCGAAAAAAAGAAGACAAAAGTAGCATTGATCATTGAAATTGCCACACCCAGTGACTACAGTGTCCTGCATACAGAGAGACACAAAGTTATAAAATATCAGGATTTGCAAGCAGAAATGAGAACAATATGAAAGAAAGATACCCAGATAGCTCCAATAGTAGTAGGAGCAATGGGTCTTATAAAAAAGAGTCTACAATCGTATTTAGATATGCTACCAATACATGTAACTCCATACGAATTGCAGAAGGAGTCATTACTGGGCACATTGCCGGTACTGCGAAGAGTACTGTTGGCTGGCATCAAGGACTGAAACAATACTAATTTCATGAACTTTAATCATACTTTGACTTAGGAATGAGTTTCGGTCCTGTCATGGTGTTAGAAACCCAAAAGATTTGGAGAAATTAAAAAAAGAGGAGACAAGAATCAACAGTGCCTACATTCTGGACAAAGGTCATACCAATATCGAATAAGACACTGGAAGGTGTGATGACTAAAGAAGAACTCATATTAGTAAATTCTAATGGCATAGCTTCAACTTACAAAGGGTTTCATATTTTTAATTACACTTGCAGAAGCATCACAAAGGAATATTTTACTCTGTTCCAGAAGGGGTTAAAATTCATCCCCACCAAAAAAATTTGATATTGCTCATTCCATAATAGAAGTGAAGTATTTTAGTAGGAAATTAAATCTGGTTATTTATTTTGATGATAAATAAACTGAAACTAGTTTTAATCAAATAACAGAAAGACTCTCAAAAAGAAGAATGTATTCAACCCTCCTTTACATCCTATCTTTAAGTATTTTTTGACAATGCAGTAGTAGAAGATTTGTACAAATTGCACATGATTAATAAATATTTTAGTCATCCTATCCTCAGTAGGGAAGAAAAAGAATTATTTGAAGTTCTAAGGAAAGATGACACTATTCAGATTATGAGTGATATCTTACATGACAGTGAAAATTATTCAGTGGTGTCTATGAATGAGGTAAATATAGCTTACCGTAGATTAGATTCTTATACAGAAGAAGATTTACTTAATCAAAGAATAGCTATTGAGACCTACATTTTTTTAAAAGTAGAGAAGCCTATCATACCCACCATATTCGGTTTTAAAATCCATAAAAATGTGGAAAGTCCTCCCTTTAGGCCCATTGTAGCAGCACAAGGGTCCAAAACACTCCCCATCAGGGTATGTATTGATCAGCGTCTCAAACCAATGTATCAGAAGGTACCACACTCTAACACTGACTCTTGGAACTTCCTGGGAATGTTAAAGGAAGAACTATGGGAAAAGGAGCTGATATTCTTAATTACTGATGTGGTCGACCTTTTCACAAGTATTCTGAAGGATTAATGTCTTAAACACCTCTATAATAATGTATGTAAACATGCCTCTTTTTCTAATGATAGAGCAAATTTACTTGTAGAATTAATGTCTATTGTTTTGGATCACAATTACATTTTCTTTGAGGGAGAGTTATACAGGCAAAATATAGGGGTAGCCATGGGTGCTTCCTGCACCCCATTTATGCTAATTTAGTTTTACTGGATTGGGAAACTAACAGTGTATTCAATTCTGAATTTTTTTATAAAGTTTAATTATACATCCATTTTTGGATGATATTTTTATTTTATAGAGGGGTTCTGAAGAGATTATACCTTCTTTTATTCATTATCTTAATTGTTCATCTAGTTTTTTAAAGTTTACCTAAAATTATGGGAGCAACTAAATAAATTATATTGACATCCTTATTGCTAACACCAATACTGGGTTTAAGTCCACTGTTTTTAGAAAGCCTATTTTTAGAAATTATTTAGACTTTACTAGCAGTCATCCACTCAGCCAAAAGAAAAGTTTAGTAAGGGGTCAAAGTATTCTCATAGCAAGGATGATATCACATCTCGAGGACATACCTCATGAACTAGATGTTGTAGCAGACATGTTCACAGCTAGAGGATATCACCAGCATTTGGTGAATGACATTAGGAACTATGGCCAGTCCCAATAGGGTATTAAATATCAACCCCTGTTAGGGATTTTGTTAGGAATGGGAGGACAGCTCGGAAATGGTAACCAATATGGAAGAGCTCTGGTGGTAAAATATTGCCCCCAGGTGAGATAAATTAGTGATATCATTACAAGGAATTGGAACATCGTAAAAGTTCATCCACCTATTTTACATGTATTGGGGCCTGAACCAAGGTTTCCTGTAAAACAGGGCATAATTTAAAGGAGCAGTTTGAAAATACAGCACCACGTGATGGATCCCTTAAAAGTGGAAAAGTTAGATGTGGGACTTGTGCTCAATACCCCTACATTTTATACATGAAAACAACTGATCTAGAAAATTATCTCCATTCCATTGTTGAATTTCATAAAGGTAATTGTCAGACAAAAGGCATAATTTATATTGCTAAGTGATCAAACTGTCCATCATTTTATGTAGGCAAAATGGAGAGATGCCTCCGTAGACATATATATGAGCATAATTACAAAATAGGGAAAAGGAATGAAAACACACTTTACGAGCATTCTAAAACTTGTATAACTTACTAGAAATTCCAGTTTGGAATATTAGAATTGATAAAGCACAATCTTAGAGGTGGTGATGTAAATGGAATTTTAGAGGTGAAGAAGGTAAAATGGCAACTCAGACATCATTTCTTTCAAGAACCTGGGCTTAATGGACACATTTCTTTACAACCTTTATTAGATATGAGGGCTAAAAGTGAATGATTTTTTACAAATTTTTTTATATATTGTATCACCTATTTATTTCTGGAACAAGTTTTAACAAATCAATACTCCAATTTTTATTATTATATTTTATGTGCCTATTGTACAACATCTGTTTAACATGTCTTTGGATGCTAAACAAGAAAAGTGTAGTTTTACTTTGTTTTCAACCATGGTGGTCCTTTAAGTTCAATTATGTCATTGTTTAATATGTTAATAGATAATTAACATTTTAATTTGGGTTGTTATAAGGGGGAAGTTATAAATTGATGTTTTATTCTGAAGAACCCCTACATTTCATAGGACGAAAGCGCTCAATAAATGGTTCTATTTTTGGTAACAATTACCATTTCCTGCTTTGTTTCTGTATTCCATTTCAGGCTGCAAGTGTTGTAACATTTTGTATATTGTCATCCGAGCAACACGTTATTGGCTTGGTTTTGAGTTATATTTTATATAAAGCATATTTTAATCACTACCTCTCTGTTTTTAAAACATTCAACATTTGACATAGTAAGGTTAGCTGTAGCCGAAGTAAACTATGCATCTGAAAAAGCTGCCTGCAATTCCTATAAAAAGAGAGGTACAGAGAAGTATAAGCAGATGGAATGGACAAGATTTATGGTAGTATTTTTGAGTAACTGCTCTGATACCTCTGACATCTCACAAATTTTAAAGGATGCAGAAGTATGGAGAAAATCAAAAATTACAGACGTACATTTATAATGGTGATGTATAAGATGTGGAAAAATACTCTTAGAACCAAGCAGTAACAATAAATAGTAGGACACAGATTCGGTATGCAGTTGTTACAAAGCCAAACAAATGCACAACATGAGCTCAAGCTGATCTGATTTTTGTAGCAGTTTCCAACTTTGGATTAGTTGTTGAAGCATTGTGTTAAATTTCAAAACATAATCTAAACAAATATTCTACAGCAGTAATAAGATAAAGAATTTACATTAAATTGAAGCTGTCTCCTATTATTCCACTTAATTTATCAGTTTCCATGCTATATGCGTACTCCAGACAAGATATATTTACATATATGCCTTGAATGGAAGACTGTCTTTTTTTACCTTGTTGGTGAAGACTGTAATCAATAAATCTGTAACTATTATTTAGGCTAGTCTGTTGGAGGTGGTGTCTGCATATCATTTGAAGTAATGAACTTCTATAATCTGAAAGCTTCACTTTTTATAAAGTCTTAATGATCTGTGGAATACTGACATTACTCGCATGACATTTGGAATAATTACATGTTCTTTATCTGTATAAACTGAAGTGAGTACATTGTTAGAATTAGGCACGGATTCTTGTTTACAGCAATAATGACCGTGATCATCAATGATTTTTGCACATAAATTGAATAATGGGATTACTAAGTGTTTGTCCACAGTGTTTGTCCACAGTGGTCAGATAGATGAAAAAATATATTAAAGATATATACACATAGAAATATGCGTGGATATTTGTATACTCAGACCTCTGTAATAGGCCACAGGATTCAGAAACACTGTGTACAGACATTGTGCACTTTCTGTCATATGTAGTACAGACATTAAAATACTTCATAAAAGAGAATCATGCTAACGTTATGCCGCAGGCAATAGTACATCCAGTGGTAATAGCAGATGATTGGGTATTCCCCACCAAGGCAAGACAGTCCATCTTCACATTCTTTTGGTGACTGCATTTTCCCAGACTCTATGCCCTATCTTACAGGCAAGTGATGATTTCATCTGTGTGTGTGTGTGTGTGTGTGTGTGTGTGTGTGTGTGTGTGTGTGTGTGTGTGTGTGTGTGTGTGTGCAGTAGTAGTAGTAGTACATGTTATGATATGTGTACATTGTAGGACTCACTTGTAATGGAAATCTGCTTCTTCATGTAACATTGTTGACATCGTAAGTAATTTTATTCCTCCCCTGCTTTTCCATATCCATCACATTCACAACTGTACATTTCTGTTAAACGCCAGCATACAGATATCACTGAGTACAGAAGCACCGTACCTGTTCTTTTGTCATGCAGCAGATATTAGTTTGCCACTATGTGTGCAGCAGATATAGTGAAAGGAAGCATTTTCTCTGTAAATAAGCCTTACAAACCCCTGAATCAATTAACCAAAAATGGAAGCTGTGTTTGAGTAGTAATTACTTACTGCTTATCAAGAAGTAAGCCTACAGAATGAATGCTGCATTTTAAAATGGTTTATGCTGTTCATAGGTTCATAGGTAGATACTAGGCTTTCTGCCCTAGGGCATTTATAAGTCTAATCAGAATGTGTTTGGCTTTAGCCACCCTTTTAGATTAGTTGACTGTGCCTCTGTATAGTAGATCACAGAAGGTAGCCCTTTTAAAGTTAGTTTACTGTGCCTCTGTCAAGCAGGGACACAGAAGAGATCCCAGGGTAAACTTACGATCTCCCATCCACTCGTCAAGATTTCTCTTGAAGAGGGTCAGTGAGGGGCTCTGCCTAACATGGGTTGGGATTTTGTTCCAGAGTGAGGGGAGCCTCTGGGATATGAATCTGTCCCTCCAGCATGTCCTATTGATTTCTGTGCTGAGGTTTAAGTCCCTGGAGCGTGTAGCTCTAAGGGATTTGGATTTCCTGAGGTGGAGCATGTCCATTAATTCTGGGTTGGACATGGCTTTATACGTCAGGCATAGATCGCCTCTGAGTAGGCGGTAAACAACTGAGTAGATGAATGAAACAAAATCCACGTCAGCAGAACCAGCAGCAAAAAGTCCAATATTAAGTGTCTTATTAACATCCACTTTTCGTTCAAGAAAACTGAACTTCTTCAGACAAACATCAAAAGGTAACAAATGTAAAAAAAACTCCTTAAATACACAATTAACAACACATGGTACATTTGAATGGACCAACCAACTGGTTAAAACTCGCTGACATCAATGTGTGGGAAAAAGCTGATCTCAAAGCTTCTTAAAGAGCTACTACATACAAAAGTCAGATCTTTACAGATTGTGTTTTGAAATCAAACAACTAACCAAAATGAAATAAAAAATTATCAATGAAAATGTGTCTAAACATAAAATGTTTAAAACCAAGAAAAACGAAACATAATAAATGGAACCAATTTAATAACTTAAAATAAGAAGTGAAACATGAAAATGGTAAGTCATGAATGGAAAATAAAAATAAAAAATAATAAATAATAAAATTACCTCTGCATACTTCTGAGTTTCAAAATGCAAGCTAAACTTACTCTGTCATTAAGACCTGGAGGTCTGTATGAACAGAGTTTCAGCTGCCAAATCACTTCTAGGCGCTCTAATAATAGTTGAAAAGGACCCCCCCTGATGTCAAAGGGAACCTTTCCTAACACCCTAAAAGTAAAACTGTGCTGAGGGTGGTCATTAACATGTTTCGCCAAAGCGTTTTCACACTTATTTTTCCTAATACAATATAAATGCTCATAGATTCTTTCGTTAAAACCTCTGTCAGTCTTGCCCACATAAAACGCTGGGCAAGACTGGCAGCAAGCTAAATAAACAACCAATCGAAATTTACAGTTGAATCTACCAACAGTAGAAAAAGAAGACCCAGCTATTTTAAATCTTGAACCAGTGGCAATGTGCCTGCACATGTTGCAACTCTCACATTTAAAAGTGCCCTCTACTCAGACACGAGTGTCCTTTTTTGTTTCTAATATCCATTTGAGGTTATCACCCCTCCTGTATATAAAACTAGGCAAAGTATCAAACCTGGCTTGTAAGGCATCGTCGCAACAGAAAATACTCCAGTTCTTGACAAACACCTCCTTAATTAAGTGAATCTCAGCACTATAATTAGTGATGAAAGAAATAGAAGTGTCTACTTTCTTGTTGTCTACAAAGACTTCAGGCATAACTGGAGGTGAATGTTCTAGTGGACAACTTGTGAACAAACTGCTTTGTAAAATAGGTTTATAAACACCCCCATACCTTTTAGTCTGGACCTCAGTAATCAGGTCGTGAATAAACTTGTCTGGGTAACCTCTGTGTAGAAACAATCCCTTAATAAACTCACATTCTTCTAAAAAGGGTTCATCGTCTGTTACCATTCGAGCAGCGCGCACAAGTTGTCCCTTGACTACCTCTCTTTTTTGGTGCCCAGGGTGGGCACTAGTAAAGTGTAACATGGTGTTAGAATAGGAACTCTTACGAAATATTTTGGCCTTAAAGCTACCAGCAGAAATGTCTTTGTATAAGTCTACATCCAGATAAGAAATTCTAGAATCAGACTCTACAAATGTGAAATTCAAAAAAGACGTGCTGGAATTGAGATGGTCCATGAAAGTCCCCACATCATTAGTTGAACCTTCTGTCAATATAAAGATGTTGTCCAAAAATCTGGTAGAAAAATCAATTTTGAACTGACCGTTATGATTACCAAAGACATATCTGTGTTCCCATTCAGCCATTATGATATTGGCAAAACTGGCCCCTACTGGTGAGCCCATGGCTACACCAGTCTTCTGTAAATATATTTCTCCCCCAAATGTTACAAAGTTGAACTTCAAGATCTAACAATTCCTGCACCAATCTGATTTCTACACTGCTAGCATTATGATACAATAAACGGTCAGTGACCCAGTCGATCCCTGTAGCATGAGGGATAGACGTATAAAGGTCTTTTACGTCTATTGTCACAAATCTATGACCTCTCTTGAATTCTAAAGCCCCCATGGCTTTTAAAAAAGCCCAAGAGTCTTTACAGATGTGTGTTTCCTTTTCAACTTATTTTTTCAGTATATTGTCCACATATTTGGCCATCGGGTAAGTGGTTGAACCCCTAGCATTAACCAATAGCCTCATGGGAGGGTTGTGCACATCTTTATGGATCTTGGGTAATCCGAAAACTGTTGGAATCTTGGGAAAAGAAATAGTCAAATATTTCAACACATCTTGTTCTATAACATTTTCTAAAAACAAATCATTCAAGAACACATGGATGCACCTATACGCTGCATTCAATTTGTTAATGCTAGACAGTGTATAAGCGTCCTGCAATAACATGTGGGTAAGACAGTTTTCATAATGACAAGTGTCCATTAGTACTAAACCACCCCCCTTGTCAGGTTTAGGAATCCTGACAGGTAAACGTGTCCAACAAGTCAACTTCGTCATCAGTCAAGTTTTTGTTCGGAAGTGTCCTACAACAGTTGACTAAGTTTCTAATTTCGGTTTCACACAAATGTTCAAATAAAAAAAGTAAAGGATGGATAGGGGGGTTAAATGTACTTGGAACTCTCAAAGTTTTTTTGTCTAAAACAGTATTACCAAAAATTAACGATAAATTCAACTTACGTATAAACAACTTTAAATCAAGCAATGTGTGTGCTAGATTAAAATGTCTCCATGGAACAAAAGTGAGACCTTTTGAAAATAAATCAGACATCTCCACAGTGATTGTAAAAGTCGAATAGTTGTAAACAAAAAAATCTCCAAAACTGTTACTAATAATGTCAGGTTTTGTCCTTCTCATTACTTCTGAAAAGGCTTCTTGCTGTTGTTCCTGTGATAGCTCCTCATGTTGTAAAACCTCTGATATTCACGACCTGGTTACTGAGGTCCAGACTAAAAGGTATGGGGGTGTTTATAAACCTATTTTACAAAGCAGTTTGTTCACAAGTTGTCCACTAGAACATTCACCTCCAGTTATGCCTGAAGTCTTTGTAGACAACAAGAAGGTAGACACTTCTATTTCTTTCATCACTAACTATAGTGCTGAGACTCACTTAATCAAGGAGGTGTTTGTCAGGAACTGGAGTATTTTCTGGTGTGATGATGCCTTACTAGCCAGGTTTGGTACTTTGCCTAGTTTTATATACAGGAGGGGTGATAACCTCAAACGGATACTAGAAACAAAAAAGGACACTCGTGTCCGAGTAGAGAGCACTTTTAAATGTGAGAGTTGCAACATGTGCAGGCACATTGCCACTGGTTCGAGATTTAAAATTGCTGGGTCTTCTTTTTCCACTGTTGGTAGATTCAACTGTAAATCTTGATCGGTTGTTTATTTAGCTTGCTGCCAGTCTTGCCCAGCGTTTTATGTGGGCAAGACTGACAGAGGTTTTAACAAAAGAATCTATGAGCATATATTGTATTAGGAAAAATAAGTGTGAAAACGCTTTGGCGAAACATGTTAATGACCACCCTCAGCACAGTTTTACTTTTAGGGTGTTAGGACAGGTTCCCTTTGACATCAGGGGGGGTCCTTTTCAACTATTATTAGAGCACCTAGAAGTGATTTGGAAGCTGAAATTCTGTTCATACAGACCTCCAGGTCTTAATGACAGAGTAAGTTTAGCTTGCATTTTGAAACTCAGAAGTATGCAGAGGTAATTTTATTATTTATTATTTTTTATTTTTATTTTCCATTCATGACTTACCATTTTTCATGTTTCACTTCTTATTTTAAGTTATTAAATTGGTTCCATTTATTATGTTTTGTTTTTCTTGGTTTTAAACATTTTATGTTTAGACACATTTTCATTGATAATTTTTTATTTCATTTTGGTTAGTTGTCTGATCTGACTTTTGTATGTAGTAGCTCTTTAAGAAGCTTTGAGATCAGCTTTTTCCCACACATTGATGTCAGCGAGTTTTAACCAGTCGGTTGGTCCATTCAAATGTACCATGTGTTGTTAATTGTGTATTTAAGGAGTTTTTTTACATTTGTTACCTTTTGATGTTTGTCTGAAGAAGTTCAGTTTTCTTGAACGAAAAGTGGATGTTAATAAAACACTTAATATTGGACTCTTTGCTGCTGGTTCTGCTGACGTGGATTTTGTTTCATTCATCTCAGTTTGTTTCAACTTCTGTTGCTTCAAACAACTGAGTAGAGCTGGAGTTTCTTTAGCCGAACTGCATGGGGCATCTGCTTGAGTCCCTTGATCCTCTTGGTGAGGTACTACTGGGGTCTTTCCAGTTGCTGCAGGTGTCGGGTAAGGTACATCCCAAATGGGGCATTGTATTCAATTATGGGCCTGATGAGTGATGAGTAGAGAGGCACAATGACATCTCTTGATCTAGATGTGAACCCGTTCGTGATAAGGTGGGCTATATAGAAGGTCTTTCTAACCACTTTGGCAACGTGATTGTCAAAGGAGAGATTACTATCTACTTGGGTCCCCAAATCCCTAATTACGTCTTACGTACTTAATGGATTACCACCTATGTGGTAATTTGTGGGCACATTGTTTTTCCCAAAGGGGATGACTATGCACTTTTTGGCATTTAGCTTCAGGCCATGGCTCTGGCACCAGTTATCCGTCTCTGTGAGACCCTTTTGGAGGATGCTTGTGTCAGCCGGTGAGTCGATTATGGCACCCAGTTTGCAGTCATCTGCAAACTTGGTCAGCCATAGTCCTCCCATGTCAGCCTGTACCTCAGAGAAATATATACCGAACAAGAGAGGTCCCAGGACTGAGCCTTGTGGAACGCCACTTCTAACTGGGTTAGAGTCTGACATGGCACCTGCAATTCTGACCATGTGGGTTCTATCCCTGAGCCAGTTTGCAACCCATCTTGTGACATAGGAGTTGATATTTAGGCTGTATATTTATGATGGGGTATTGTGTCAAAGGCTTTTGTGAGGTCCAGGTAGGCTGTGTGGACTACCTTCCCTTCATCTATGGCCTTGGTAACTGTTTCAAAGACATCAACCAGGTTCAAGAGGCAAGATCTGCCCTTAACAAAGCCGAATTGGGTATGATCCAGTGTCTGGAAGTTCCCAATGTCTTTGTTTATGAGTTCCATGATGATGTGCTCCATAGCTTTGCAGACCAGAGGGCTTATAGTTTCTGGCACCCCTTTGTGGAGCAGGACCACTGTTGCTGTGGGTTGGGTACATATCCTGTAGTAAGGCTGAGATTAAACAGTGATTTTATGTGAGGGTTCAGTTCTTCTTGGAGCTCGTGTAGGACGCAGCCTGGGACACCGTCCGGTCCCATTAATGCTGTGTTTTTTGCTTTGGAGAGGGCAGCTCTTACCTGTGCATCTGTGATGTCAGCGAGGCTACATTCTGTTGGGATAGACATTTGCTCTTTTGGGGGGAAGGGGGGGGAGTTTGCACTGAACCTATCTGCCAGGATGTTGGCAGTGTCTGTGGGTTCAGTGTATTTATTGTCATTTTGCACTAACTCAGAGCATATCTGGGAGTTTCCACCCAGATTCCTGACAACTAAAGAAGGCCTTGTGATTATCTTTAGCGTCTTGTGCAATTTTTCTTTCAAAGCTGGCCTTAGATGATTTTATGAGAGATCATAGTTTCTTGCTAGTACTGATCAGAGATGCCTTCCCTTTTTGGGATTTTGCTCTATCATGTAGTAGCTTCCTCCTTCTGTTGTATAACTTATTTATGGCCAGGTCCACCAGACAAGTCTCCTGCCTTTGCTGTGTTGTCTGCAAAGCTTTCTGAAACTGAGGAATGGCTAAAATATTATGCCTAAAAGGGGATTTACTTTGGCCACTGAGATTCCTGTGGCAGGAAAAGGGTTTACTCTGAAGAACTGGTAAAATATTCTTGTCCATATAGGGATATGCTCTACAGCAAAATGTTCATTGTAACAAAAAATGTTATCTGTAAAGCTTTCTGAAATGGAGAAAATGTTAAATCCTTGTGCCCATATGGGGATTTACCCTGGTTAAAACAGTCACTGTGGCAGGAAAAAGGGTTACTTTGAGGAACTGGTAAAAGCCTTCTGCATATATATATATATATATATATATATATATATATATATATATATGAATATGCCCTGAAAAAAAATCTTCAGGGAAACAAAAAGTTGTTATCTTGTAGATGTTTTCTTTTTGTGAATCCAGGATCCATGGATACTGAACTCCAGCTGTGAATTCTTGTGAAAAATGGTAAAATTACTTAAGACCTTAGTAAATTCCAACAAGGCATTGGCAGAAAATAATTCTGCAATGGTCCAACACCTGCTTAGTATCCAGAAGAGAAGTGTAGCAACTGACCAACTAATTTCCACCATCATTAATCAGCCTCCCTCCTCATTAGGTATCCCAAAACACCAGTGACCATCAAAATAAGCATGGAAGATGCTATGGAGGTGTACAAGATGCTTTTCAAATGTTATTTGGCTTGAGAGAAAATACAAAGTCTTTTTAAAAAAACTGTTAAACCCCTTTATCTTGTACCTAACTTAACACATGATGTGATGATTGGTCAAGATTTTTAACTGTTGGAACTGGAGGGACAAAGAGGCAATATGATGTGGCTAAGTCTACTCAACTATCTGCAGATTGGAATGAGGATATGTGCCTGGGTTCACTTAATACAGTAGACTCAGGTGGAGAACGGGGGGGACAATTCTACTTGATTATATATACAAAGAGGTCTGTATGTACTGTGATAGCCTGTTTCCCTTGAATGTTTTTGATATGTGCAAAGTGTTGGGGACAATAATAAAAGAAAATTGATGGTTGCCTTAATGATGTCCTCTGTTACTCATTTCCTTTCCCTGGTGAGAGTGCAATGACTGGGCTATTGAATAAAAGTGGTCTAATGGCCAGCAGGTTATGGAAGAAAATGGCATAAAAGAAAATACTGCGATTTTTTTAAAGGAACTAATTGGTATGTACATTCCAGCTATAAAGTAGACATGCATTTTAAATATTAGATATAACATGAAATTATATACTAAAATGGATGTTATACATACATTACAAAGAAATTATTATGAATTGTAGTTATTTTTAATGCTGTGACAAATTACATGACTGTGTGGCTCTTTAATTAATTTTTTAGACTTTGACTTATACCTACAGGAAAAAAAACTGTGTAGCTAAACTGATGCCCTTATGGTGTACATTAACCATTTTATCTTTGTAATGTATATGTTACTATGGAATGACTTACCTTATCAGTGCATGACATAAAAAACTATATTAACTTATGCTTTCTCAAGTGATTGCCCTATTCCATCACTAAAATGATAATGTTCTGCTAAGTATTTGGGTTTAGTGTCACTTAAACTTTGAGGAAAGGGCTGGACAGCATGGTAGTTGCAAAATCATGGTCACCTGCATGCAAATGCCAAGTTTTTCTCTTGAGAAAGTACCCTGTATTATCTTTAGTCCTACCCAAAAAAATGACACATAGAAAGGAAACATGACTTAAATCTATTCCTTCTGCTATATGTCCCAACCAGATTTCAGTTTCTTTCCATGTTGTTTTTGCTACCTGCAAAATCTT
Source organism: Protopterus annectens (assembly GCF_019279795.1). Classification (NCBI taxonomy): domain Eukaryota; kingdom Metazoa; phylum Chordata; order Ceratodontiformes; family Protopteridae; genus Protopterus; species Protopterus annectens. Next base: position 574,051,865 of record NC_056748.1, read on the forward strand.
GCATCATTTAATTTGTTTATTTGTCACTACATCCACAATCTCATAATGGTTATGTCAGTGAACGAACAGAAGAGTAAGGGTGTAGCTACATCTAAGGCATTTATAGTTTTAACAAAACAAATACATCCATTCAGTCAAAATCTGTTTAGAGGCTTGAAACTTACTGAAACACCATCAAATGAAAAGTTTTGTGTGAACCGTCAGTTATGGCTGATTAGTAAAAACACTGAGTGATGATCCATTTGGCACTTTAACATGAAATATAGGTTTAACAAAATTATTTATTTATTTGATTTTGTTGACAGACTAGATGGAATGGTTCTGTGAACCTTTTCAGCCATGACCTGGGTACCAAGCACAGATGTAGCAATGGGTTTAGAATAACTGTATACAAAAAAATTCAGATTCCACATACAGCAAGCATAAGTACAGAGGAAATCATTCTGTCTATTATTTAACACTGCTAAGCAAAATTAATTGACAATAGCAGGCATAATACATTGATGATGAAGTGATTTATATGCCAGTTGAAAGTACAGTTAATTGACATTTCAATGTCTGAACCTTGAAGTGAATGCTTTTAGTGGGAAGATAAAAAACAGAAGGGCAGCTATAGATTACATAGTGTCAGGACTGAATTGGAAGCAGGGGAACACCTGGCAGTAAGAAATGCAAAAATACTGCAAATAAATGAGTATAAACCCTTGAGTGCTGATGATTATTGGGACAATGGGGTTAAAGTGTAAAACTCTGCAGACAGCTTGATTACTCAGTATCTCTGAAGCAATTACTTTATAGCTATTCTTTAGGTAAGATTTTAGTTGTTTCTGGAAATGTCTGCAGTCAGTGATGTCTAATTTAGCTAAAACTTAGTTTTGGTTAGCAGGCACAATTTTGACAAAAAAGGTTCGCCTAAAGCAAGGTTGAGGAATGGCAGTGTGTTTTAAGCCTGACCTCCAAGGTTGTAAGTAGAAGACTTAGCTAGTTAGACGAAGCAGACAATATCTAAAAATATATTCATTTAAATGTGGGAGTGAACAGAAGTAATATGACCTCTGCAATAAAACTGAGCCATTTGCCCTTTTGTTAGGAAGAACAATAGTGTTCATTACTAAGACCCGAGTGTATAAATCTACAGATATTATTTACTGTGGACTGAATTGCACTTATAATTTGAGCAGGGTTTACTGGTTTTAAGTAGGGCATATTAGAGTCTAGGCATGAGGGCATAACTGACCAGGTCATGCCTAGCTTGTGGTATTAGATAATTAGACATGAAGCACACAGCTTTTAGTTTGTTATCAACCTTCGAAATAAATAGATCAGCATATGCTTTGAAGTTGGGCGTGGGACTAAAGGTCAGTCCTGGACATATATATCATTGAATCATTTGCAAGTAGAAGTTGCTTGTTCTTGAAAAGCATTTTTTGAGTGTCATATAACACAGAAACTGACTTGCAGGCATTCATTGAAGGGTCATTTAATTTGACCCAGTTACAATGGGTGGAAACATAGTTTTCTAAATGTCTTTGGACTTCACTCATATGGAGATTTTGTTGATTTCTAAAGCCTGAAGTGCATCAGAAAGTCTACCATACTTGATGTGTTCAATGATTTGATTCTACAGGTTTTCAAAACATCCGTTATTGGACTTAGTACATGAATGGATTGATAGTCATGTGGGCCTAAGGGGAATTTTGGGGAGTATGGTCATTATGTGGTAGTGTTTAAACTGATCAAGATCAACTCCAAATGTATGAGAATGACTAAAATGCGAGCTACAGGTTTCAAAAGCAGGTGTGTTTTCATTTTGAGTTGATGAAGGTATAAATTGTTGTAAATTGTTGGGACTAACAGTGTTCTAACAGACCAAGAAATGATGCATCAAATGTAGAAGATGGGGAGTTGGCTGTCTAAAAGGAAGCTTTTTGTATTCTACTGTGATTGTCCAGGAGAAAAGTGTGTTGTATGTCTCATGAGTGATTCTGTTGGATGGCTAGTAAGGAAGTATGGGATATTAGATCTGTGTAGGTATGAATAAAGAAGGGCTGTAAATTGTCTTTTAAAGTCTTCTAGGAGGTTGTTAGATAATGTGGGTGACTGATTCTTAGAATTACCATTTTCTAAGTAGGCAATGCCTTTATGAAGTTTCCAATATTGTTTGGATTGGGAGGCCAACTGAATTTGTTTGTTTTTGATGTAGCTAGAGTTTCTTTATTTTATAGCAAATTTACATTTCTGTTTTAGGGCAAGTAAGTCTTGTGGAATGAGATGTCTCTGGCTCCCTTCTGTTTATGCTATACTTTGTTTCTGTTTTTATTGTGCATTTTAACAGAGTTCTAAAGCTGAAAATCTACTGTTGTGGTATTATCATGTGTATTAACTCAGATGTAAATGAAAGTTTGTTGACCATAAACAACGTTATAACTCCAGATTTAGTTCCTGGCAATTTATTAAGTAAATAATGTAGGAAATAATTTAGTATTTTTTTTCCTAATAAAACAGTCAAGCAAATATATGGATTTTCACTAGAGATACTCAAGGAATGGAGAATTATAAAATGTTGACATTGCATGTCAGTGGAGATAAGGCAGTATAAATGTTTCTTTCCTTACTATGTCAATAAAATGAGCACCCAGAGCATTGTGGAGAAAAGATGGGACAGCTATATTTCAAGATCATGTCAATAAAGCAGTCCAAATATGCTAGTTTGCTATACCAAAAATTACCAGTATATAAGAATTATATAATTATAAAATAATAGTAACCACAAATAAAAAGTTTCAAGGTCATTAATATGGCATAGAACAGCAAGAAATGTTAAAGTTTTATATATATATGTATGCATGCATGTGCATATATATATATATATATATATATATATATATATATATATATATATATATATATATATATATATATATATATATATATATATTATATATATATATGTATTTATATATTACTTTCTGGATACAATTGTCTTTTAACTTGTTAAAGCTTACTGATGCCACCAGGTGTTTCTATAGTTACATCCTATTTACACACTCAGGTATCTAATACTGCCTGCTCATATTTACCCTAATAACTCCAAAACCATGTTATATACAAATTAACTGAATGATTTCATCTTAAAGCTTACATGATGGCAATACCGCTACACTGATTCTTAGTATCTGTATAGCGCAGCTAAAGAGGCATTAATTGTTGTTTATATACTATTTATTTATATTGTAATAATTTTCTTATTTCTGTAAATATCCCAAAAACCAAGTGACACAGACAGAACTGCTTAGACTCATATAAAAGCTCTCGGATGGATAAACAAAATCCTGCTAAGTATGTATATAACTTGAGTGGTTAGTAGGAGATTGTAATCTGTTTTCAAAATTTTACAAAGTTAATATTTACTGTGTTCACTGTGAGTTATAAAATCTACTTTAAGACCTAGAATCTAATAAATACAACCACTGTGAAAAGTGATTTGTGCTGAACAGTTTATTTTTACACTTCTTTAATACCCGTAAGGTTCCAGAGACATGAACATTGCTTTGAAATATGAGGGCATAATTTGATTTTAACAAAATGCTCAGGATGCAACTATTTGAAGTTAGAATACAAACTTCCAGAGTTCCATTGGAGGGAATGAGTTAAGGAAACCTACCCTCTGGAATAGATGGACCACAGTTCTGCTTTCAAAGTTATGAACAGCATAAATACATAAATAATGAGTGTATTAATCGCAGTGTCACTATTATGTAATTTATCATAACATTAGAAATACTCCTGTCTCACAATGCCTTGATGCTAGACTACCAGTGAAACATACTGTTAATAATATAGAAACAAATAGTTTTTAGAGTGGAAAGTTCTTTACAGAGCTTCAGTGTGTTTATTATGCATGCATTCATGTGATGTAGATTTTAGGACTTTTATCTGGATGAATTAATATCTGATGGATTTGTTTAAGTTTTTGATATTCAGTACAGCTCTCTAGTCTCACAGTAGTTTATGCAACTAAAAAGAGTTGAATTATATTCTTTTTCCCTATTCATTTCATAGAATGAGAGCAACAGCTTTATTCTGTAGTAGAGACTGAACCATATGCAGTGAGACCTGAAGTGTGGATCTGTTTGAAGATGTTAGTGTCATTACTGATCTAGTGAACATAAGATTTCTGAGGAGATCAGTTGCACATTTTGGAATTCTACCTCCATCTCAGATGTAAACTCATGTCTCTGATGAGTGTTGAAATTTCTGAAAGCATGTCTTGCTGTTATACTTGGTGGCTTTGCAGTTGCCCGCCCCTACTGTAAGTCTGATCTGTAACACTCCTCCCAGTCTAGTGTCATTAGCTCATTCTACCTAATACAGAGAGAACATTGGATAAGGCCTTCTGTTTCTCTTTTTTCCCTTTCCCTGAATCTCCTTGTGTTCTGACTGTGCTTCTCAAACATTTTGGAAATATAGAGTATATTTCAGAGCATTTATTATAACTGTAATTGCCTTAATATTGCTACAACTCAAGTGCTCTAGGTTGCACTGCATCTGAAGTGTTTGTGTGTTTTAGCTACTTTTCTGTATATATAGACTTCTCTGTTTCTTTAACTAAATAAGCTCTGCAAATTGTTTTATTGCATTCCTGGTTTTTTGCACTTTTAAAGTTTGTTTTTGCTTAGTTTAACTGGTAGACTACACACTCAAGTGCACTAGCCAAATTAAAGCATTTACTGTGTTTCGGTACCTAATTTCTGCTACTTTGTAAAAAAAAAAAAAAAAGAAAAGAAAAGAAAAAAAAATAAAAATATCCTTGTTTCCCGCCTTTACTGAACTCTGAACTAGAATAGTCCAGTCTTCAGGTATTTCTGATCTCTGGGCTGTGTCATAGTTCCTGTGTTGCCCATATCCTTATTTGGATAGGAGGAAGCTTCTTTGTTCACCAGTGAGAGTGGGGAGCTCTGAGCAGCCTATCTGTCCCTTGAGGAGTGATTCCAACCCAGTGACTTGTAGCTTACTGGCCGTTTTGGGCCATTTCCTATCTCTTTCTAACTCCCTGCTTTAAAGCCAGCTTTAGCGCGCTTTTGCGCTTGTAATTTAAAGTTTGTCCTGTTTGTTGCATTTACCTGTTGAGGCTACACACTCAAGTGTGCTAGCCTGTGTTACATATTTATTGCATGTTCCTGCTGTTTGTTGCAAAAAAGAAAAAAAAAACAAAAAAATTATCCTTGTTTCCCGTCTTTCCTGACCTAGAGTAGTCCAAATACAGGCTTTGCTGTATTCTGGACTTTTGGAAAGTTCCTGTGTTACCCATTTCCTTTCTTAGATAAAGGGAGGCTTCTTTGTTCACCAGTGGCAGTGGTGAGCTTAGAGCAGCCTATCTATCCCTGGAGGAGTGTTCCCAGCACAAGAATCTGGTAGGCTATTTGCCGTTTTGGGCCAATTTCTGGATCTTTCAAGTCCCCCTGTATAAAACCCGCTTTGGCGGGGCTTTGTGCGATTTTGTGCATAGCGCAGAATTGGGCAACTCCGCTTAATTGGGTTTAAACCATTCTCGGCTCCACAAAGTTTGCTCTTCACTTTTTCCCTTAGAACTGATCTAGTTCTCATAATAAACACCCCATTCCTACTCTAAAGCCTGGCACTTGCTCATTAAAACAATTATATAAGTCAGCACTAAAAAATTAAAAGCACTACACCCTCACAAACACCCCTTGAGTACCTTGTTCCCCATTGGCCCTTTTTTTCAATTATAAAGGAATTCCCAATACTATTCTAGCATGTCCAAAGGTCAGTTGTCAATCTCCTCTCTGGACCAGCTGGTGAATCTGGGAATCTTGAGGCAATGTTACAACTGCCTCATGTACACAGACAACCCTCTCCTCCTCCCAACAAATTCCAACACATGTGAGAGATGCAACCATATAGCCAAACTGGAGGCTAAGCTCTCTCAACTCAGTACTGGGGTAACCAGTCAGGAGGAGAAGGAAACCACACTCACTACAATTCCAGTCTCACATAGACCTACCACGACAGCAAACCAAACACATAAACACACAAAAACATACTCTTGGCTTTAAATAAAAATCTGCCTAAGCAGCAGAGACCTCCAAAGCAGACACCCAAGCAAACGCTACCCCAAAACAAAACACGTGCAACACATAGCTCACAAAGCCAGTGTGCCGAACAGTCACAGCCCTTAAGGCTAAACAACACTCCTGATACACTTGTAATAGGTGACTCTATCATCAGGCACACTGACGTCCTGCTCACCAGGCTGAACAAGGAGAAGGTTATGGTGAGCTGCCTGTCGGGCGCTAGGATCCGCCACATAACACAAGCACTCAGGTCACTCCAAGGCAAGTACAAATATGACTCAGTCATTGTCCATGCTGGTGTGAATGACCTGAGACGTACCTCCCTGGACTACATGGAAAGAGACATAGAGGAGCTCTCTGAGCATGTAGCCCAGGCCGGTATGACCCTGACCTTGAGTAGCATCTTACCCTCACCAATAATGATGCCACAGTATGAAGACAAGATGATCAATTTCAACAATTGGCTTAAGTATTGGTGTCATTCAAGGGGGATCCAATGCCTGTCAGCCTGGGATGACATGCTCGACAAGCCACAATGCTTCGCTAGGGATGGCTTGCACCTGTCAGCCCTGGGATTTCAGATATTGGCAAAGGCTCTTGCCACCCCCATAGTGCCTTTTGTAGCAAGGCTCAAAGGACAAACCCACCTCCATAGGTATCACAAGGGATAAGAAACTAAGAGTAATGCTACTCAACGCCAGAAGTCTAAACCTCAAGATGCACGCACTCGAAACTCTCCTTAGCATGGAGAACATCGATATCTGTGCAGTAATAGAAACCTGGTTCAAGGCTCCCGAGAGCATCCCAGCACTACCAGGTTATACCTCATACCATGCTTTTTGGCCCCAAAATGTGAACCGAACCACAAAAGGAGGGGGAAGTATCAATATTCATCAAAGATACCCACATCTCCAGGTTGGTGGCACAGCACGAAGCATCAGAGACTATCCATGTGCAACTAACAGTGGGTAAAACTGCCTCCCAGTTTATAGCCTGCTACAGACCACCCTCCCAAACCCATAAACCCCACTCGGCCTTCCTGAGAACACTGGAAAATATGAAGGTCTCTCCAAACACCATTATATTGGGTGACTTCAACTACCCAAACATAGACTGGGAGCATTACTCTAGCTCCAACACCCTAGCCCAAAGGTTCCTAGAATTTATAAACTCAAATGCTATGGAACAACTTGTTACCACTCCCACAAGAGGGGAAAACATACTGGATCTGATCACCACCAACATGGGGGCTCTATGCTCCAGACCAGACGTGTATCCCTCACTGGTAAGATCAGACCATAAACTAATCTCACTGGATATTCACATCCCGACCCCACCCCCTGCTCAGAAAACCACAGTGAAAAACTTCTCTAAAGCAAATTTCACACTCCTCAAAACCGAGGTGGAATCCTTCAAAGCCCCTGGGCCTGTGGAAAATATGGCCCAGACCGCAGAATCCTTTATAAACGCATTCTATGAACACCTTCAGGAATGCATGGATCATGCAATCCCAAATAAAACCAAGACCCAATCCTCCAAAGGCAGGCATCCTGTCTGGTGGACCCCAGCCATAAACAAACTATACAATAGAAGGAGGAAGCTACTACATGATAGAGCAAAATCCCAAAAAGGGAAGGCATCTCTGATCAGTATTAGCAAAAAACTACGGGCACTCATAAAATCGTCTAAGGCCAGCTTCGAGAGAAAAATTGCACAGGACACTAAGGATAATCACAAGGCTTTCTTTAGTTATGTTAGGAACCTGAGTGGGAATTCCCAGATATGCTCAGAATTAGTCCAAAATGACAAAAAATACACTGAACCCACAGACATTGCCAACATCCTAGCTGACGGATTCAGTGCAAACTTCTTCCCCCCTCCCCACCAAAACGGCAAATATCTATCCCAGCAGAGTGCTGCCCCCCTGACACCTCAGATGCTCAGGTAAGAGCCTCCCTCTTCAAAGCAAAAAACACAGCATCAATGGGACCAGACGGTGTCCCAGGCTGCGTCCTACATGAACTCCAAGAAGAGCTAAACCCAAACATAAAACTACTGTTCAATCTCAGCCTTACTACAGGATATGTACCCAAAGAGTGGCATACAGCAACAGTTGTCCCTCTCCACAAAGGTGGTGCCTCAATGGATCCTGGAAACTATCGCCCCATAAGCCTGACTAGCTTGGTCTGCAAAGCTATGGAAAGGATCATCATGGACCTCATAAATAAAGATATTGGGGACCTACAGACACTGGATCCTACCCAGTTTGGCTTTGTTAAGGGCAGATCCTGCCTCTTAAACCTGGTTGATTTCTTTGAAACAGTCACCAAGGCCATTGACGAGGGAAGGTGGTCCACACAGCCTACCTGGACCTCGCAAAAGCCTTCGATACAATACCCCACTCGGGCATTATAGATAAGCTCACCAGCTTAAATATAAACTCCTATGTCACTAGATGGGTTGCAAACTGGCTCAAGGACAGAACCCACATGGTTAGAATTGCTGGAGCCATGTCAGACTCCAAACCAGTTACAAGTGGCATCCCACAAGGCTCAGTCCTGGGACCTCTCTTGTTCGGTATATATTTCTCGGAGGTACAGGCCAACACGGAAGGACTGTGGCTGACCAAGTTCGCAGATCACTGCAAACATGGTGCCATAATCGACTCTCCAGCCAACACAAGCATCTTACAAAAGGGCCTCATAGAAATAGACAACTGGTGCCAGAGCCACGGCCTCAAGCTAAACGCCAAAAAGTGTATAGTCATCTCCTTTGGCAAAAACAAAGTGCCCACAAATTACCACATAGGTGGTAATCCATTAAGCATGGAAGAAGTAATTAGGGACCTGGGGACCCAAGTTGATAGCAATCTCTCATTTGAAAACCACGTGGCCAAAGTCGTTAGAAAAGCATTTTATATAGTCCACCTAATCATGAAGGGATTCACATCTAGATCAGGGGAGGTCATCGTGCCTCTTTACTCATCCCTCATCACGCCCATAATTGAGTACAATGCCCCTTTTGGGATGTACCTTACCAGACACCTGCAGCAACTGGAAAGACCCCAAAAGTACCTCACCAAGAGGATCAAAGGGCTCAAACAGATGCCATATGCTGCCCGGTTAAAGAAACTCCAGCTCTACTCAGTGGCATACCGCCTGCTCAGAGGCAATCTGTGCCTGACGTATAAAGCCATGTCCAACCTGGAATTAATGGACATGCTGCACCTCAGAAAATCCAAATCCCATCGAGCTACGCGCTCGAGAGACTTGAACCTCAGCACTGAAATAAATTGGACATGCTGGAGGGACAAATTCATAATCCAGAGGCTCCCTTCACTCTGGAATAAAATCCCAGTCCAGGTTAGGCAGAGTCCCTCATTGACTCTCTTCAAGAGGAATCTTGATGAGTGGATGGGAGATCGTAGGTTTACCCCAGGTATCACTTCTGTGTCACTGTTAGACAGAGGCACAGTATACTAACCTCGAAAAAGGGCATAGCAAAATTCATTTAAAATGGGTGGCGAAAGCCAAACACACTCTGGCTAGGCTTATAAATGCCCTAGGGCAGATAGCCAAGTATGAACCTATGAACCTATGTCTCTACCAGGACCTACACATACATGAGTGGATGTTATATGTGATCTAAAGTTGGGGAATAACTGGACTGTGAATGCTTTTCTTCATAAGATCCTCATGTAGTCATTGCTGCAACCTGTTATTCAGTCTTTGCATCTGAATCCTTTGAAACTGTAGATAAATTGTGACGGGTCTATGGTTAATCGTCGAATGTAAAAAAAATACTGAATGGCTAACCATTGAAATCAATCCATCAAACGTTCACCTCTACAAAATTGTGAGACAGGGAAAGTAACTAGTTGCTCAGTCTTATGTTGCTCAAACTTTTCCATCTCAAATACTGCAGTATTTCAAACCCTTTTCCCCAGTGTAGTGTAATCTCGGAGTTGGTGTATATAGTTAGGGGTGGGGGGGTGAAGCCCCCCACATAGGTGGGTCTGAAATACTGTGATGTGTGATGTGTGAGATGGGGAAGTGTTGGGAAAATAGTTACTTTCCACAGGTCACAATTTCACTGAAGTGAGCATTCAATGGATTGATTTTGATGGTTAGCCATTCAATCTTTTTTACATTCAACGATTAACCATAGATCCGATTTTGACTTAGAGTATCTTGTCATATGTGAGCTCTGACATGAGAGGATCCCTTCTTACTCTAATATGAAAAATGTTACAATGAAAAAAAGTGGGTTGGAATTCTAAAACAAGTTCTCTGTTTTAAAATCACTCCTCTCAATCCTTTCCTACTTTACAGAACAAATGACACCTTCTCAGAATAAAAAAAAAACTTAACCTTTGAAGTCTAATTTATGGAACACAGAACTAGCTAGTCACTCAGCAATATAAACACTGACTCTAGGTAATTTGTTCAAAATTGACTGATGTTGCCATGACACCCCAATCCCGGGTACAAATGAGGAAAATGGGTCTTGTGATGGTGATGATGATGACATTTATATTTTGCATCCGCTTGCCAAAGCTGAAGTCATATGATGTGATATGACTTGACTGTAATAACATATGATGTAATACATAATCTAAAATAGCCTAATATTCACCCACTTTGCATAAGCTGTATCCTTCAGCGAGGTCAGAAGGAATTACTCTTGTTGTAGTGTAGAAGTAGTCTAAACAGTGACTCAGGAAGTCTGTCCAAGAAGCTAGAATGTTTTCTTAATTAAAAAAAAAATCCATCTTTTTGTCTGAATGTTCCTACAGCACGAAAGATAACTCCAAGAGGAGTAATGTATGGATTAAGACTGCTACAGCCTGAGGACAGGCCATCTGAACTGTACACCCTCATTTAACTATTCGCACTACAATCACATAGTATCTGTCTGTAGTATACCTTTTCACCATTTCTACTGAATTTTTAGCCTCCCTTTTCTTAAATATAATGTCACCAATGAAGCTGCAGCTAGGGGAATGGAAAGGCAGGATTTATTGCTCTAGTTATGAAACATTAGTTTTGAGATATGATTTGTTGTACCATGACACATATAATTTCAGAGAAATTACTAATTATATAATAGCCTTTGTTGTGGTTAGTCTAGAGTTCAGGGATACATCATTCTTTATATGGTGGATTTTGTTTTCATTCTCCTATACCGCTTTAACCATAGTACATAGTAAGGCATGTGTACTTGTTGTGCCTTAAATTCTGGGTGGAACCTTTAATAAAGCACAGTCAGAATAGAAATGCTTATCAAAAATGATAAGACAATATGTCCTTGCACGTGTGCGTTACACATTCCAATATCATCACTCTGTGGTCCCCATCAGTGACATCAGGATGTATTTTCTGTGTGTGTGTGTGTGTGTGTGTGTGTGTGTGTGTGTGTGTGTGTGTGTGTGTGTGTGTGTGTGTGTGTGTGTGTGTGTGTGTGTGTGTGTGTGTCTGTGTGTGTGTGTGTATGTGTGAGTGTGTGTGTGTGTGTGTGTGTGTGTGTGTGTGTGTGTGTGTGTGTGTGTGTGTGTGTGTGTGTGTGTGTGTGTATGAATATCCCAAATTAAGTCATTTGTTTAAATAACATGGAGAGTTGAACAGATCTTCAAAAATTACAACAGCTATGGATTAAACATTTATTAACATTATACTAAAGCTATCTCTCCTTCAGATAGACACCAAATCTGAAGCATGCTGAAATGCCTTTAGAGGCTAAACCATGTATGCATGAATCAAAATAAATATGGCATCCTTTAGAAGATAAAGGGCCTTTGGACTGAAAGACGTGCACTGTCATTCCAAGCATGATTACAAGGATGAAGCTTCTATGTGCAGCAGGACCAAAAAATGGTAACAAGCAGGGAGTTTGTCAGAAATGACTAGGAAAGAGAGGCATACTTCTACAAGAAAAACAAGAATAAAGGCAGCAGACATACAAAGCCATAGTGTACACATTTTAATTTTGTGCAGTGAGAGGTGCTAAAATGTAGAACAGAGTAGTGACAGATTTCTTCACTTTCTTACGTACTTGTTTTTATCGTTTGTTTTTTTATTTTTGCTGACATATCAATATTGAGAAAAAAGAAAGGTATGCTCTGCAGAAACCTCCACTATCCTAAGTCTGGTGTGAAGGTTACATCTAGGGGAGGAGCCTACATTCTGAAAAGTGCTGTACAAATTAGTATATTATGTAGTCGAAAGGACCCTAACATAAAAAAAAGATGACTCTTAAGGGAAAAAATGGAGAAACAGCATAATCTACAATCTAGTGGTTTATAATAGCAATAACAAAATGGTGATAACTATTTTAACAATAACCACTGGCTGAATGTCGGTACTGCTTGGTTTACCCCACACCCAATCAAGAGTTATTACTATGATACAGTTTTATCAGTTTTGTTTAATATTGTGTATTTCTGTTTTGTGTGTGTGTGTGTGTGTGTGTGTGTGTGTGTGTGTGTGTGTGTGTGTGTGTGTGTGTGTGTGTGTGTGTGTGTGCTCTTTGTCTTTATATTTATATAGCTTTTCAGAGTTAGCCAGCAACATTGGCATTACAAGGGTAAAGCTCTGACAATGATATAGGCATCCTGGGTTCAGTTAGAAACTTAGGCTTCTATTGGTTCTGGCAGATGAGTATGGGCATACCTCTCCTGGGAAGGGAGGAGGGAAGGGTACATGCACTGGGCTCAAACCACAGTTAGATGTCCCTGCTGGAGGATGGAGAAACAATGGGGAAGTGTTTCCACAGGATGGCTGGGGTATCTTACTGAGCCATTTGTGGAAGTCAGGGATGGGTCAAAATGCTATGCCCATTGCATGCCCCACCCATAGAGTGTTACTGGAGTGCACATGGAGTTACCGAAGAAAGTTAGATAAAAACACTCCCAGGTGTAGTATGACACAGACCTGCAATGCCTTGATCTCTATGCCGATTATACCTGTATTGAAGTAAGTCTGGAGGAGGTCAGAGGAGATCTGGTAGGCCCAGCAAATGAGGAGAGGCACCAGGCTCCATTGACAGCTACAGGAGATAAAACAAATGCAAAAAAAGTAGTTTTTATGTCACTGTAGATCTTTGGTATTTCAGTATGTGCTGTTCTGTGTAACTTAGATTCTGTTTGTGTTTTGGGACTTAACAGTTTAAGTTTAACTTTCAGATTGTGATTATTTCTTTTTCTCTTATTTGCAGTTTTGTTACTGTTTCCATGCCATCTGTGTATTGGAAACTGCTCTGGCTTGTATGGACTGGCTCCATGGAAAGTAGTTTACATATTTGGACTGGTAATGTCTTCTGCATTTAACTTTTTTCTCCCTATTTTTAGATTACTTTTTTCTGTGTAGTCCAACAGCTCTGGGCGTGACATGGCCTTGTATGTTAAGCAGATCACACCTCTGAGTAGACAATATCGTAGACTATAGCTATAGTTTTTTTTTTTTAGGTCATCAGCATCTGCTCATCTGCTTTAGGCCTGTGATTCTTTTTGTGAGGTGTTTCTGCGGCCTTTCCAGTTGTTGCAGATATCTTGTGAGGTACATATCAAATGGGGTGTTGTACTCTATGATGGGTCTAATGAGGGATGAGTAAAGTGGGACAATGACCTCCTTTTTTTCAGATGAAAAGCCCTTAGTGATGAGGTGTGCCACATAGAAGGATTTCCTGACTGTTGTCGATGTGTTTATCGAAGGTGAAACCACTATCTACCTGTGTTCCTAAGTCTCTTATCACACTTTCAGTGTTTAGTGTACTGCCACCTATGTGGTAGTTCATGGGTACATGTTTTTTCCCAAAGGAGATAACTATACACTTCTTAGCATTGAGCTTGAGCCCATGGCTCTGGCACCAAGCATCTGTTTCTGTAAGGCCCTTTTGTAGAATATCCACATCATTTGGAGATTCAGTAATGGCTCCCAGTTTGCAGTCATCTGCTAACTTTGTTAGCCAGAATCCCTCAGTGTTGGCCTGTACTTCAGAGAAGTAGATGCCAAACAACAGCGGTCCTAGGAATGAACCCTGAGGTATTCCACTTGTCACTTGTCTGGAGCTAGATTTGGAGTCGGCTACTTTTACAGTGTGGGTTCTGTCAGTAAGCCAGTTGGCAACCCATTGAGTGATGTAGGGATTTATGCCCAGCTTAGTAAGTTTATCTATGATTCCAGAGTGGGGGATGGTGTTGAAGGCCTTGGCAAGGTCCAGATAGGCTGTGTGGACTGCCTTACCCTCATTCACGGCTCTGGAGACTGATTTGAAGAAGTCAGTCAGATTAAGGAGACACGATCGGCCCTTCACAAACCCAAACTGTGTGGGGTTCAGTGTCTGAAGGTTGCCAATTTCTTTGCTTATAAGTTCCATGATAATACATTCCATGGCCTTGCAGATCAGGCTCATCAAACTGATGGGATGGTAGTTCCCAGGATCCAAGGTGGATCCCCTCTTGTGGAGTGGGATAACTGTAGCTGTGGGCCACTCAGTGGGCACGAAGCCTGAGGTGAGGCTATGATTAAACATGACACTTAGGTGAGGTGCCAGTTCATTTTGTAGTTCATGTAGTACACAGCCCGGGATGTCGTCTGGTCCCATGGATGCTGTATTCTTAGCTTTGGAGAGTGCTATTTTTACCTGTGTGGCCGTGATTACCGGAATTTGGCAATCTTTCTGTATTGAGATAGGCCCTTTAGGGGGTGAGGGGGGTGAAGATGGCACTGAATCAACCTGCCAGGTTATTGGCAATGTCCTTGGGATCAGTATATTTAATGCCATTCTGTTGTAGCTCAGTGCAGATCTGAGCATTGCCATTTAGATTCTTGACATAGCTATAGAATGCCTTGTGGTTGTCTTTGAAATCTTTGGCAATTTTATTTTCGTAAATAGAAAACAAGGCTCCACACAAACTGTAATATCCAAAAATAGAGAAATAGGGTATGATGCACCTAATACTAACAATAACAATAATACTGTGAGCAATGATAACACCCCAGACCCTTTAGAATACCCCTCTCAGGAGGTCAGAGAGATTAAGGAACCAGAGATGGGGGATACTTATTACAACTACAACCAACAATACCTCACATACACAAAGGGGAAATGGAGAGGGAGAGGGAACAGATACTGAATGCCGAATCTAACTGTAATTTGGTTGTACTACAGAATAGTGGAGGCACTTTCAAAGTATGTAACTATAGCAGTTTTGAATTTAATGGTCAAGTAGCAGACTAGTTTGAAAATGGTTTGATGTTTGTACCTGATAAAAAAGCTTCATTAGATCAGACCATAATTGATTTAAAACTTTTTACCAGGAAGTTGAATTTTGAATTTTTATTCAAGGGAACTAGCACTAATGTCCCTGAGTATACCATTCATAAAAAAACAAGTATTTTCAACCCAGCTTTGCATCCTTCAGTATTAACTTTTGAAAAACTATGCGAAAAAGATATCAGGGAATTGTTCAACAGGGACAGGGGGAGACGATGTAACAATTTGAACACAGTGGAAAGAGGACTATTAAGAGAAATTTGTGACAATACTGAAATAAGGGTTATGAAACCCGACAAACGCAGTGGCCTGGTTATCATGAACTATAATTCCTACATAAATAAAATGTTTATCCTATTATATGGTGATACCTACCGTGAAGTTAGTTTGAATGAGAAGAACATATGCTATAGTAAGGTGGATGTTGTGCTGGAAGAATTGCTCATGAACCAACAATTCCACATGGAGGAACATCAGTACTTGTTAGTTAAACATCCTAAAATACCTACAATATTTGGTGTCCCCAAATTACACAAAGACCTAGTTGACCACCCCCCATTTAGAGCCATTGTGGACGCTCGGGCATCTAAAACATTTCCCATTGCTAAATACATTGACATTAAATTAAAAAATATTTTGAAGGACTGCTCTTGGATACTTAAAGACTCATGGGATTTTCTATCTAAAATCAAGAGATTTGTATACTGATAATCTGATCTTTATCACAATTGATATTCAGGACTTATTCTCTATCATACCCCATGACACAGGTATTGATTGGTTTTACCAATATCTTTGCCAATACACTATCCTAAATCATAACACCATCTTAACAATTAGAACACTTATGGAACTAGTGTTAGATACCAACATTATTACCTTTGAACAGCAGTTATTTAAACAAGTTAAGGGGGTAGCAATGGGGGCAGCCTGTGCCCCTTTCTTTAGAACACTTATGGAACTAGTGTTAGTTAGATATCAACATTATTAACTTCGAACAGCAGTTATTTAAACAAGTTAAGGGGGTAGCAATGAGGGCAGCCTGTGCTCCCATCTTTAGAGAACATAGTACTGGCATTTTGGGAAAAAGATATTATTTTTAATTGTCCTTAAGCTAACTCATGGACATTTTACGGTCATTACCTGGATGATATCATCATTTTGTGGAACAGTGATATGACAGAACTAGAAGGCTTTCTTGAATTCCTGACCACCAGCACAGATTTTCTTGAATTTACACATTCTATTAGTGTTACAGAAGTGAATTACTTAGACATTACCATCAAGAAAGATGTGGTCAATAAACATTTCACCTCAACTATTTTCCGCAAACCCACCTACTCTAGTAGCCTCCTACATTTTGATAGTTACCACCCCCTGCACCAAAAGAAGGCTTTAGTAAAAGGACAAGGGGGTACAGCTTGCCAGGATGATATCTGAATATGATCAATTTATAGATTGAGACCCTAAAAGGGATGCTACTACATAGAGGTTATCCAGATAATTATTTAAACAACATTCTTCAGGAGGTAATAAGAGAGCTAGTGGCTATTTTTCCCCTTCTTGGTACAGGGGAAGGGCTATCAAACAAGGAAAATCAAGAGACGAAGACATTCCATACAATATGTGCTATTTTCAAGTTTAATCCTCATTTTTACAGCATCAGGGATATTATTAAACATAACTGGAACATTTTTAGAATTGATGCAGAACAGGCACAGTTGTTAGGCCCTGTTCCTAGCATTGTATATAAAAAGGAATGTAGCATCAAAAATATGTTGGAAAGGCAGGAATGTGATCCTGATATAGGGGCAGGGATGGTTAAATGCTGCTATTGCCTACAATGCCAATATATCATTGAAGCCAAGGAGATTTGTATTCCCAATTATGGGAGATACACTATACGAGGGAAAGTCTCCTGCAGCAGTAAAGGAGTGGTGTACCTCGCCCTATGTACCCAATGTCCGAGTTTTCACATTGGTAAAACTAAAAATGCTTTTAGAAGTAGAACTTACCAACACTACTATGACACCAGCAGGAAAGATGTTAAAAATGCGTTAGCAGGACATGTAGTAACCAATGAAGGACATGTCATGGGTTCAGATTCATTATTATTGAGCAGGTTAAGATGGGTGAAAGAGGTGGGCCACTCAACAATTACCTAGAAATGGCTGAGCTAAGATGGCAAATTAGTACGAATGCATCTGAAGCACCGGCCCTTAATAGTGCAGTATCCATCAGCTCTGTCTCAGGCTCAAGGCACAATTTCTTATATGACAGTCATCAATACCTACTATTAGGGTAGGGTGGTAATAAACAACAAATACATATATACTTCATATGCATAAATATTGACATCTGTTGCTTTGATTATTTTTAACTTATTATAGGATATATTTAATTGTCAAGTATCTTTTAAATGTTTTTAATCGCATTTTTTCTTTTTTACTGTCAGTGCAATATATATATATATATATGTGTGTGTGTGTGTGTGTGTGTGTGTGTGTGTGTGTGTGTGTGTGTGTATGGGTGAGTGTGTGTGTGTGTGTGTGTGTGTGTGTGTGTGTGTGTGTGTGTGTGTGTGTGTGTGTGTGTGTGTGTGTGTGTGTGCTGCTCTTTAAATGTTTCTATGTCCTCTCAGGATATTAATATTATTTTATTAATTAGTTAATGATGACTGATTTGTTGGAATAGTATATATAAGGCTGTTGGGTAATATACTGTGTTATTCTGAAGAAGTTTCTATTGAAGAGACGAAAGTACTCAATAAACGTTGTTTGTGTGGGTTAATCCTGGTCTCCTGCATTTTGTTTATTTGCGTAACTAGCTTTGGAGGATTTTATGAGGGATCTCAGCTTCTTACTGAGGCTGGTAAGGGAGTTTTTTTCATCCGGGGATTTTCTTCTTTTCTACAACAGTTTCTTCCTTCTGTTGTATAGTTTGTTTATGACATGGGACCACCAGATTGGCTTCCTTTTTTTGGAGGAGAGCATTTTGGTTCTATTTGGGATGGCACGATTCATGCACAAGTGGATGTGCTCATACAGTGCTTTAGTGTAGGATTTAGCAGTCGAACTTTCAGTTCCCATCTGCATGGGTGTCATGAAGTTTGTCACTTCTGACTTGAGTAGCATAAAGCTGGCCTTGGAGAAGTTTTTTATGGATTTTTCCTTACTGGGGGTGGGATGTGGATGTCAAAGGTGATTAGCTTATGGTCAGACCTAACCAACGAGGGTGTGACCACTGGTGTGGAGCATCGATTTCCCATGTTGGTAATGGCCAGGTCCAGGATATTGGAGCCCCTGGTGGGGCTATGGATTAGTTGATCCAGGGTGTTGGAATTTATGAATTCCAAGAGCCATTGGGCAGAGGTGTTGGTATACGAGCAGTTTTCCCAGTTAATGGTAGGGTAGTTGAAATCAACCAGTATTAGGGTGTTTAGTTGTATTGTAATATTTTCCAGTATGTTTAGAAAGGTGCAGTGAAAATCTTGGGGCATGGTGAGGGATCTATAGCAAGCTACAATTTGTATTGCAGTCTTACCTACTGTTAGTTGCACCTGGAGAATTTCGGATGCATTTTGTTGGGCAACTAGCCTGGAGGTGTGAATATCCTTGGTGAATATGGACACTCCTCCACCTTTAGTGTTTCGGTCCTGGTTTGGTAGCCGAAAAGTCTGGTAAGAGTTATAGCCTGGTATTGTAGGTGTACTCTCTGGAGCCTTGAACTAGGTCTCAGTTACTGCACAGATATTGATGTTCTCTATTTTTGGGAGTGCCTCGAGAGAGTGCATTTTGAGATTTAGACTTCTAGCATTGAGTAGCATTACCTTCAGATTTTGCATACTTGTACCTGTTACAGTGGTTAGGGGTAGCAAGAGCCTTAGCCAGTAACCTGAATCCCAGGAGCGACAGGTGCAGACCATCTCTGGCAAAGCATTGTGGTTTGTCGATCATGTCATCCCAGGCAGACAGATACTGGATCCCCTTTGAATGACACCAGAAGCTTAGCCAATTGTTGAAGTCAATCATTTTGTTCTTATACTGTGGTATAATTCTGGGCGAAGGCAGGATGCTACTCAGGGATAGGGTCATACCTGCCTGGGCCACATGATCCGAGAGCTCTTCCATGTCTCTTTTCATGTAGTCCAAGAAGGTACATCTCAAGTCATTCACTCCAACATGGACAATGACAGAGTCGTATTTGTACTTGTTGTGGAGTGACTTGAGTGCATGTGTTATGTGGCAGATCCCGGCACCTGACAGGCAGCTGACTGTGATTTTCTCCTTGCTCAGCCTGGTGAGTGGGACATCAGTGTGCCTGACTATAGAGTCACCTTTGACTAAAGTGTTGGGTACGTTGTCTTGCCTTAGGGGCTGTTGTTGGGTGGCACACTGGTGTTGTGAGCTATGTGATACTTTGGTTGTGATTAGTGTTTGTTTGCATTTCAGCTTCAGAGATCCTTGTTGCTCTTGCAGGTTAATGTTAAGGGCCTCCACATATGTGGGTTTAGTGTTGCTATGTGTGGGTGTTGGTAGTGAGGGTTTTGAAGGGCTATGTGTTGCTTGAGGAATAGTGCGGGTGTTAACCTTCTCCTCTTGATTGTCTAGCACAATCTTGGCTGGAGAGAGCTTTGCTTCCAGTTTGGCTATGTAAGTGCATCTCGCCCAGGTTGCAGTGTTGGGTGGTAGGAGGAGAGGATTGTCTGTTTACATGAGGCAATTGCTGCATTGCCCCAGAATGCCCAGATTCACCCGGTGGACAGGAGAAATCACCAGAAGCTGACCCTTGGACAAGCCTGGTTAGGCGCTTCTTTTTTTTGTAAAGTACAAGAGCTGTTTTCCCTTATCTTGGCAAGGTACTTTGCAATTATAGGCTGTTTAGTGCCTACAATTAATTTCTCCTTATTAACAAGGAGAGTTGAGTGTTTGTATCAGTTTAAGGCTTCCTGGTGCTTTCCAGCAGGTTTTAGAGCAAGTGCTAGTCACAGGGACTCCATCCAGAAAGAGTCAGGAATCAATGCACTCTGCTCTTACTTTCACCAGGATCAGAATATAAGCACAGGTTCCAAGCTGTCATATATAAAGCAATTATTAAGCTTTCTGGTGATCAGCAGTCTCCAGGAAAAAATGTAATTGCACTCCTTCTCTCAACAGGAGAAAACAGAAGCACTAATCCGAAGATGACTACTGAGAGGCAGAATGTGGGCTCTCCGATAACTGATGATCTTGCAATAGATGCTTAAAGGTAAGATGAAAAAAATGTTTTTTCCTAAACACTGCAGTGTGCACTAGAGGAATTGGATGTGAAAGTAGGTAACTTACGTTTTACCTGTCTAAAAAGTTAAGTTTTAGTGGAGAGTCACTATTTTAAAACAGCAAGATAGATTGAAAAGGGGTGGTCACTTTTGTCTTCTGGTACCATGGAATACAGTTAGATGGCCAATAAATTTAAATAGTTGAAAGGTTGTGATTTCACAAAATGATAATTTTGTGCTTACTCACACAAGCCAGTAAAAACAGAGAGGGAATGAGATATATGGTCAAATTAATATAAGGGGCAGGCAACCAGAAAGACAGTGGTGTTTAAGAACACAACAGTAACTGGGTGAGAGGGTGGGAAAAATAATTTCTGCCTGACTCACAAGAGACAGAGCTGTGGTCTCTTTTCAAGTTGTAATATGTAGTTAAAAGCAGAATGCAAGTAAAACACAAGGTTAGGAAAACAAATCACAGTATTCAAAATAGAAAAAGGCAATAAAGTAATACAAAATACAACAAATGAAAAGCAAACTAACCTTTCCCTCACAGCAAACTGTAGCAGTCTGGGTGAGCCTTTCTTGTAAAGCCCTGGAATGTTTAATATTACCCCTTAAATAGAAGGTTTAGTTCCAAGCTCCACCCCCTCAGTTCACAGATGATTAATCTTAACTGACCTCTTCTATCTTATGTGTGAGTCTTTAATTGACCTGTTCTAATTTCTGCCTGACTCACAAGAGACAGAGCTGTGGTCCCTTTTCAAGTTTTAATATGCAGTTAAAACAGAATACAAGTAAAACACAAGGTAAAGAAAACAAATCACAGCATTCAAAATAGAAAAAGGCAATAAAGTAATACAAAATACAACAAATAAAATGCAAACTAACCTTTCCCTCACAGTAAAGTGTAGCAGAGTCTGGGTGAGCCTTTCTAGTAAAATATATGAATGATAATTAGCTGTTACTGTATAATTATTCATTTTTAATTAATCTTCCAGTTAGAAAAAATATTGCCATTTATACAGCTCTCTAATAATGTATATATATATATATATATATATATATATATATATATATATATATATATATATATATTTTTTTTTATTATATGTAAAAGAAGATATGATTCCTTCATAGGTCTCAATCAATCAAGGACAAATCACAACCGAACCAGGGACAAATCCAGAAATAATCAGGGTCAATAAGGGACACTTAAAATATTAGCACTATTAACTTGAGACATTGACAGAATAAGAAAATGCAAATTATATAGTTTCTGAAGTAAAAGAAATCTGTAAATATAATTATTGTCAATAAGTATAATTCAACACATTTTCTCCAAATGTCACCAGTTTTAGGAGGGATTAAGAGGGACAGAGCTAAAATTGAGTCAAAATGAATGACGTCCCAGAAAATCAGAGAAAGCTGAGAAGTATGGATCCCCCTACTGTTTCTTAAAAATAAGTCTTACGCTTAGTTACCAAGTTCAAAATGTGAGCAGGAGATGTCCGCCTCCAGAAGAAGTAGCAGAATAAAAAATAATAGATTTCAAGAACTCTTTGGCCATCTGCAAGACAGTGCTTATGAGGAGGCAAGAAATAAGCGGTCAGTTACATAGGTTCTGCATGATATCCTACATGTAAGTAAACTGATACAAAAGGTAAGCTATTGGGTCATTTTCTGATGTCAAAGTTTATGTTTCTTTTAAGACAACACAGCACCCAATACCAGAACAAAGTTCTAATAATAGTATCACTGTTTTTCATTCATGAGATTTTAGGGACTGCCTCCTTTCATTATCTCTTTCTCTTTCCATATGCTGCATACTCTGTGGATTTGCTTCCAGTCTGTGGCTGAAATGGGTCCTTTAGGACTACTCTACTACCCAGGCAAACAAACAATAAATAATAAATACGTGAGAAGTGAAAAGTATGAAAATTCAGTTTACAAACAAGAAATAGCAGATGCTTGAAGATGAGTTAACATATTGCATTCCTTTTTTTCCAGGTTACAGATAATAATTCAAGCTCCAAAGGGAATAAAAATATACTTGCATTATTAAGGAGTATAAACATATCAGCGACACTTATATTCTACAAGCTTAAGGATCTGCAGACCACAGCAGAAGTGACAGAAGGGCTCATGGACAAGTCAGAAGTAATATAAATGAACTAATGATATAAGCTTTCATAGCTAATGGAAAGCTGAAGTAATGCCAAATGTGAGGAAGGGGTGAGGCTGTGTAGTATTGTGCTATTTTCTCCTCTCCTTTAAATGATGACACTTCTCCCTACTAAATCGTAGCTCCAAGGGTAGTGCAACATACTCTTTTCACTCCACAGCACCTGTAAATGCCCTTATCAGGATCAGAAGTATAGTAAAAAAAAATAAGTCTGTGTACTAGGCTTGTACTTGTAGGAGAGCTATAAATTACTGGCAGGTTTTAAAAATAAGAGGACCTGCTTCCGCTTTAACCATAGCATACCAGTGCTGTATTCAGTTATTGACAATGTCATCTAGGGTGGCTATCTGAATACATATATATATATATATATATATATATATATATATATATATATATATATATATATATATATATATATATATATATATATATACATTCAGTGGGTAGACCTTTGCCCCTAGAGGTTGGAGTGTAGTAACCCTGACTTTGATTGTGCATGCCCCATGGTCTCTTAGCAGTATAAATCTGATCTTGATCCTTGATAGACCTTTACTTCAGTGCCTTTCTTACATGTGTTGTAAGGATACACTACTTTAACCAACCAGCCTCACCAGCTATGAAACCACCTCACAGGTTAATCTTTTAAATATGCTTCTATTTGTTAGCAGTGTATACCCTGATTTAAGAGAAAACTGACTTCGGTGAAACCATATTACTGTAATTTGATGACAAATTAAATCAAACTCCTTATAGCAATGAACATTATTTTGTTCCTGTGCATTTATATGAAAGTTCATAGTTATATGTTTTCATCCTCTGCTACTGGTGTGTATTGCGACATACTACTCTGTTCTTTTGGTGAAATATGTTATGAGTTAATAACCCTTCTTCTGTTGTCAACAGTTTATAGGTCATAGGTGAATACTAGGCTAATAACCACTAGGACCCTTAAAAGCCTAGCTGTGCAACGCAAGTGTGACACACAAATTTGATTTATATTTGATTTATAGGGGATGATTTACTTACTGACTCTGTCCATCAGAAACATAGTAGCCATACCGTGGTGAATTTCCAATTACCCAGCCACTGGTCCAAGTTGCACTTAAATAAGGATAGGAGGAAGTCTGCTTCATATGGACGGGGAGCCTGTTCCAGATAATCAGAATTCTCTGAGAAACATATCTGCCTTTATAACATGTCCTATTTATGTTCCAAGCAATATTTAGACCTTTTAATCTAGCTGTTCTGATGATGTTTGCTTTGTGGATGTGCAAAAGATTCATTAAAACAAGATCCAGGCATGCCTAGTATGCCATGGAAAAATCATCTCTCATGGATAAATACTAGGGTATCCGTCTATAGACTATTACAATCCTAGCCAATAACCACTTGTCAGAATCAAACCCTGTACCTTGTAACTGCAAGGTAAAGATCTTAACAATTTCACCAAACCATCCCCTTGTTTGAGTGCTAATATACTCTTGTATTTGCATGTAAACATTAACGATGTTAACTGCGACAAAAACACGGGATCATGAAGGTGGCTTGCCGTAGCACTTCCCTGTGCTGGATGGAAATGAAAATCGTAAAATGTTAACAGTACTGATTACTGACTGCAGTGATCAATAGATTGATCATTAAGTCACTGTTCTTTATGGTAATGACATATCCAGGTATTTAACATTTACTTCTTTACTTTGTCAAATAATAATAGTTTGCAGTGCAGAGTAGACTCAACCTCTTTTATGCAAAGAATGCTGCTTGTGAAAGTCCCCTTTGGAGAAGATATAATACTGGTAGACAGATGACTATATATCATTGGTAGGTGATTCCCCAGGCAAGATTTTAATCTACAACTTTTTTCTCATTATCAAGAGCTCTCTATATGGTTTCACTGCAATACCCAATTCTCAGCTCATCTCCCAATGATTATTTTTACTATTATTTCAGTTTGTGTAAAAAGAATTTGAACATGTTTCATCTTACAATTCCGCAAGTTGACTTGTGTAGAGCCTATCTTAAGAAAGATGATAAATGTCATTGCTCTGTCCTTCCTTGATACCTTTGTGTACTGTAGTATATTCAAATACAGACTGACAGATGTGAGCTATTAAAAATGGATTGAAGGCACTCCTTTTACTTCTATTAGACTTTCAATTATACATATGGTATTCATAGTTCAACAGAGTCAAGAAGAAACAGATGTGTCTCATCACATCTTATTTATATACTCTGCTGGATAAGTCAAGAAATTAGCTCTGTACTGAACAAGGAATTAAAATGATCAGCTGTTGCAATACATCTACATAGTTTATGGCATGTAGGAAATATGCCATGCACATCTGGAGTCTGCAAAATAAAAAGCACATATTTATATCACAAATTAGTAACATACTGTAAAAATTCACTGAAGCAATCAAACCCATAACCACAATTCTCATCACTATTTCAGAAATAATAAGCAAAAAGCCATCTAAAAATAAAATCCATGTTAAATGCTTTCAAATATAGCACTCACAGAAGTACTGCATGTCCAAAATGATCAGTGCTTCGCTGTGACAATGTCCTAGGATCTGGTCAAATTATTTTATTACCAGTGCAGCTAACATAAATCTTTGCTATATAAAAATTTGCATTTTGTCTCATTTGGGCACAAGCTGTATGCTAACAAGAAACCATGCCAGATGGATTTAATGAAAAGAAGCATGACCAGAGTGTGACTGCTTAAACGGACTCTTGACAAAGCACACAAACTCTAAAAATGCTACCATCCGTTATGTAAAAGTGCCTTCCTTAATTGAATACTGCTTTTTTTTTTCAGATGAATTAATATGAATACAATAATATTCAATTTTGCAAGTACAATCAAGTGAAGTGTTGAGACAAATTACATGAATCTGATGTTACAAAATGGTTATCTTTATTCATTATTAGAGCTGGCTTACAGCTCGAGTCACAAATTTTAAAACTCTCTGTACAGCAGGTGCTTTTCAATCAAATGTGCTGTCACTGTGACATAGATCCTGACACAAACTGAACATAATTTAGCATGGAACCAAAATCCAAATTCAACATTTCAATTTCTAAGGTTCAGGCAGCCAGAACTCACATTCATATGCTATGCATCACATAACAGCTAGTACATAATGACTATATTTGACTGTTTTCTGACTTTTGTAACCCACTTGAGTATGCTCTGAAGATTAAATTGAGTGAATCGTATTAAGACCATGTGAGTAATGTTGAGCAGAAGATACAGCTATACCTACACCATACTTGTCTAATATGCAGTGGAATCCATTGGCCAAATTTTCTGACTAGTCATGCATATCTTTGTCACAGATTACTGTAAACAAGTCTTTGTGAATGGTATGAAAGTGGTACAGATAACAATGAACATTGAACTATCAACATATTAATGTATTCAGCAAAACCTCTACAGTACTAATGTGACACCAGCATGTTGTATTCGGTTCCTTGCATTCCCCACGTAATCCAATGCTGCAGAAGTTCTGACCAAACTTTTTGGCACATTCTTTAAGAAATCTTAAAAGAGGTTTCACCAGTCATCAGTTCTACTAACCTTAAAGGGCACCTCCACCCTCAACACAGTATATTTTCTTCTCAAATAATATATTCCTTCCCAGAAAATGATTATTACTCACAGACAAATGTACACAGACATGACTTATTTGCTTATGTGCTTCCGTGGAAGTTCTTTGCCATTCAACTTCTTCGGTGTCCAATGTCTTCTGCTTAGATAAAACCTTTTGATATTTTCTTCATTGTTTTGCCTCCCTGGCCTCACATCATATCAGCTATCACACTTTAAGCTTTTGGCCAAGAAGACGTCTACATAGCAAGGAGTTTGTAGCAACTCTTTTTTTTGTCCTTTCCACTGGAGTCATAACCTGTTTAGTCCCTGAGGATTTATACTTCTTTTATTGTGTAATGTTATTCACAGCTCATTTCATTGCTTGTCATTTAGAATGTAAACTTGCTGAATTTTTGGAAATTCACAGCTGTTAGACTGTATAGCATCAAAGCAAAGAGGAGTTAAAGCTAGAAGCTTAAGAAATCTGATACCACTGGCAGACAGAGGATGCTAGATGAGGAATCCCTACATCTATTTAATAGCATTACAATTGTAGCGCACCCGCAGGTGTAGCTGATGTAGATATGGGTTCCTTCCTACCTGACTCTGGTAACACCCCTTCTTTAGGCCTGACACCCCAAGGTGGCAAGTGATAACAGATTTTATTCTAGGTGACACTTTAGTTTTAAAGGGCAATAGCACAACAAAAACAAATTATTTCAACAGTGCACCAGTTAGCAGTAAGGCAGAGTGAGATATGCATGTAATGAAACCATACATTTACCCCCTTCCCCAGAACTCAACAGAAAAGATCTTGACATTCAAGCATGCACACAAAGGCAATATCAATGAGCAGTAAAGCATTTATAATGCAGCAATACAAACACGGAAAAAAATGCAATGTCATTGAGGGGGGAAAAAGAGTTATAATACAACAGTACAGATATGAAAAAGATGCAATGTCATTGAGCAGTAAAGATTCTTGAAGGCAGCAGTACTAACACGAGCAAAATGCAATGTTACTGAACAATAAAGATTTATAATGCAACAATACAAATATGAGAAAATGCAATGTCATTTAGCAATAAAATGTCTTTAAGGAAACAGTACTAACACCCTCTATCCCCTAGATCAATTTAAACAGACCAGCTATGAGCCACTCTATTGTACTCTGTTCACTGGCCAGTGACTACTTACAGTCCTACTGCCAGCATGATGGGGCCCAAGGTTGGAGCTCATATGGATCCCAGCTATTTGTAATCCAGAAAGCGTTTAGGGGGGATCCATAATCTTATAAAAGCATAAAAAAATGACTCCATCGAGAATATCCCAGTGACTAGGCACCTCAGTTCCTCCAACGAGAAAAATGGAAAATCACCCGCCAGAACTCTGGTAGTCATCTATAGCATCTATGCACTAAGCCCAAGGGAACTCCTTTTCTTGCTGAATCATATGCAGGTGTGGAACTACTGGTTTCAGAACTTCTCTCCTGAATCCAAAAAATACCATCATCCAGGATTTCAGCAAGAGACAGACACAAACTGCTACTTCACTTTTCTGTCCCAAAACACTAGAAGAAAAAAAAAATCCAGTCATGCTGCAAGGCCCTTTTCCCTTCAGCTAGTCTTTAAGTCTTCCCTCCTTCAGCTAGTGTTCCAGTCTCCTCTCTTTTACTTTTGAAATTGTCTTTTATATTCCTGAAAAGGAGCTCCACCTTGTGGTATTAAGAAAAACTGCAGTCTATTACTTATACAATGAAATACAGTGGGAGCTACACAATAAAAACCTGTTTTGTAGCTGAAGAAGAAATGGCTTTTTACAAAGTCTTTCAAACATGACAAGGAACACAAACCAGGGTTTCACTTGAAAAATGGTGACTTACACCATCCAAACATTCTGAAAGTAAACAGCAATTCTCAATACATCCAGCCTATGTTAATGAGCTGAATAAAATAAAATAGTGAGTCAATACAATGTATTTTTTGCTGGGCACAAAGTGTGTTATGGAAAGGAGAAAACTTAGTGAAAATCTATCTTCACATCTGAACTCAAATAAAATAATGTGCAAATACTACCAGGTGAGTAGGTTAAAAGTTAAGGTTTGGCTAGGTTATAGTTGTTTTAGCATTTTGTTTTAATGTCATTTAATTCATGAAGGCTCACTGCAGCAGCTGCAACATATACGGCCTGATTATTCTGCAAGACTGTTCATTTCCAGTTGTTTTTATTTTCTTGTTTAATTATGTGGGAATTATATTTAGTGATAAGGCGATACCTATTTTCAGTTACATTATATATATATGATACTTGCATTTCTGTTCATGAACTGTAAGCCATGGTGATCCCACTGGTGCAGTTCTAGCTATCTTATACAACTTGATTTGTACAGTTACCAGATAGCAGCCCTCATAAACAACTTTCATGAGTTAGCAGATAAGCATGCCAGTTTTTAGGAGCAATGTCAGTCACTCATATATTATGATCATCTGCTCTGTTGATAATAGCAAAGAATATCACTTTAGGGTTACTAGTTTGCAATGTTATATCAGGCAGTTCTCACAATGATTTGGATTTATCTCAATTAAATGAATTGTACAGGATAGGACAGTACAATGTTACTAATACATAGTAACCTTAACCTAACTCTGATGCTGACACTTAGTGAAGCTCTACACTATACCTTAGAAAAACCCTTTCCATTGCAATACTACTATTCAGGTAAACCATGTCCTATAATATTGCTATGGTTTAGGGTGTTTTGTTTGTTTCATGTATTGTTAGTGTAAAATGAACACAGAAGAAGAGTGTTTGTTTTCCTGAGATATATTTCCACTGTGTTTGAGAGTTGTTGTCTGCATTTTGAGAGTCAGAAATTTGATGTGTTGCCATTAAGAAATGTTGGTATGTCGGTGTCTAAATTTTTAAACCATAGAGAGGTTTATGGTACATATATATATATATATATATATATATATATATATATATATATATATATATATATATATGGGTCTATATTAGAACATTGACTTTTTAAAACTTCGAATGTTCTAATATCAACCCCTATTCAGCGAACGCTAACAATATCGAACATGCAGAACAGCAAATATTTTCCCAGGGAAAAAATTTGCTGTTCCGACACACATACACACAACACAAACACACCAAACAAACAGCAATCCACACACATACACCTAAAATCCTACATCTAACCCTACACTAAACTGTACACACATCACTAGCTATCCACTTACCTTAACCCAAACCTTAACCCTAAGGTCCGTCACTATCGCACACTCACCTCACCCGTGCCCTAACCCTAACTCACCTACCCCGCCCTAACCCTCACGTCCACACAATCATACACTTACCTGACCCGCGCCCTAACCCTAACTCACCTACCCCCACCCTAACCCTCACATCCACACAATTGCACACTTACCTGATCCCGACCCATAACTTTCCACCACAGTGCTAAACATACTGAAGCCACAGGAACGACCAACCGAATTCCTTCCCTAGGAAGAAATTTGGTGTTCCACTGCTTCACTATTTTCAGCGTTCGCTAAATAGGGGTCAATATTAGAACATTCGAAGTTGTGAAACTTCGATGTTCTAATATAGACCCATAGATATATATATATATATGTATATATATATATATATATGTATACACACACGCACACACACACACACACACACACACACACACACACACACACACACACACACACACACACACACACACACACACACACATATATATATAAATTGTAAACTCGACCATATAAAACCAGACTAGGTGGGGGGCTATGCCCGCCACAACCTCAATGTGGGGGGGCTATGCCCCCCACACACCCCCAACTATATATACTAACTCCAGGATTGCACTACAGTGGAGAAAAGTGCATATACCTTTCATGTACCTTACAGTAGTCTACATGCTGCAACTACTATGCCCTTTTCCCCACTGTAGTGCAATCCTGGAGTTAGTATATATAGTTAGGGGGGTGTGGGGGGCAAACCTATTTTTCCACCTGTGTCAGAGTTATACAGCAGGGCACTGCTGGATAAATCCAGACAGCAAAAGCATGCCTTTATCAGCCCAAACACATACTCAGTATTATTCCTTGTTTGTAATTGGTCATGGTTGTACTCCTGGTCTGTTTGATTTTGTAAATCTATGTGTGTCTCATTAGCCATGGTTCCAGAGTATATTCAGCATCAACAACAATATGCCACTGGAGGAATTCACCCCCCCTCAGAAAATATTGGTGTGCCATATGCAGAAGTCATAATAACTGCATGGCCTGCAGAGACATTGTAGACTATACCCTGTGCATTACAGACCACCTGACAATTGAAGGAGTGATAACCTTTACGGTATACATATAGCCTTCCTTGTTCACCGTGTGAGGCCTTTATTTCAATGTGCATTCAGTATATGGCCTCCAGACTGTACTTAAGGGAAATAGGATATATAACAAAAATTCTGCATGGTGATAGGTCTTTCCTCTGTGTTATGTGGGAACCTCTTACGCTCCCCTGCTTTCTGAAGCATGGCATAGAGAAACTGATGGAGTATTCTCAGGGCTTATGACTTATTCCTCAAAAAGTGTACACATAATCATAATATAGTAAAATATTCTGAAGGGAAACAAATTAGATAATTTCACATATCTGGATCCATTGTTGTAAGGGAAGTAAATATACTGTGGTTATTCTTCAGTCATGCTAGGCACTGGAAAGGCCACATTTTGGGGTTCTACTTAAAGTCCTGTTGTCCACTTAGGCAAAAGGAAACCTAGCTGCCGAAAGTGTGGCATGCAGGATTATTAATGTGGAGCTGGTGTTGCAACTGCATGAGTGATGACTTAGAAATCAAGCATATATACACACTGGATGAGGAAAGAGAAATGGATATAATATGGATGCACCACACCGCTAGTGGGCAAGTAAGGGAAGTTAAGCAGTAGAAGGTATAAAAAGGGAATACTTGTGGCAGTTGGAAGAGGAATGCATGAAATTAAACTTGAGAATATGTAACTTCAGACAGAGAGGAAGGGGAGGCCATAGAATGTCCTTCTTGCAGCAGATGTTCGAAGTTAAGTGGAATATAGAAACAAAAGGACAAGTTAGGGGTAATGCAGGGACAACTCTTTGGGAAGAGCTGTAGCACATGGGAGCAAACGGACAAGTCAGGGGTAATGCAGGGGCAGCTCTTTGGTGAATAGCTGTAGCACATGGGAAAATGTGGAAAACCACTAGTCTTCATCCACAGGCATCTTATCTGGATGCATAACTCTCTGTTAAATGGCAGTTGCAAACTGTGCCAGAGACTACATATCATCACTAGGTAAATACGCATTCACTGAACAAACTAGGTGAAACCCAAAACCTGACAACAGCCTCATAAAATAAACAAGACAGCAGCACCATCGCCTTCAGCAGCATTCTTTAACACTTCTCTTCTTCCCTCCAGAGCAACATCAAGTATTGTAACATATTTACTGGACTTTCATCAACTGCCTTGCTACATGGCATAAAGAAGAATTGCACTGCATGTAGACATTTGATTTTATTATGTAGTAGTCTCATATTTTGTGGTAATTCCATATTGTTTATTTCCAAACAACCTGTGTATTTCATTTGTGAGGTACCTTATTTACGAGGCGATCAGATCTTGACATCATCCGGATTTTAGAGTGCCAGTTGATTCATTACTTTCACTCAGTTTATTGTTATCACTAAACTGACAGTATAACAAAAGTGTATCACTTTACAGGACTAAGACAAAAAGATAAAGAAGAAAGTTAGGGGATGCCAGCAACAATCTGCTCCCCATTCCACGGGATGTCAAAGGCAAATGCTACATGATAGAGCAAAATCCCAAAAAGGGAAGGCATCTCTGATCAGTATTAGCAAAAACTACGGGCACTCATAAAATCTTCTAAGGCCAGCTTCGAGAGAAAAATTGCATAGGACACTAAGGATAATCACAAGGCTTTCTTTAGTTATGTTAGGAACCTGGGTGGGAATTCCCAGATATGCTCAGAATTAGTCCAAAATGACAAAAAATACACCAAACCCACAGACATTCCCAACATCCTAGCTGACAGGTTCAGCGCAAACCCCCCCCCCTCCCCACCAAAAGGGCAAATATATATCCCAGCAGAGTGCTGCCCCCCTGATATCTCAGATGCTCAGGTAAGAGCCGCCCTCTCCAAAGCAAAAAACACAGCATCAATGGGACAAGACGGTGTCCCGGGCTGCATCCTACATGAACTCCAAGAAGAGCTAAACCCAAACAAAAAACTACTGTTCAATCTCAGCCTTACTACAGGATATGTACCCAAAGAGTGGCATACAGCAACTGTGGTCCCTCTCCACAAAGGTGGTGCCTCAATGGATCCTGGAAACTATCGCCCCATAAGCCTGACTAGCTTGGTCTGCAAAGCTATGGAAAGGATCATCATGGACCTCATAAATAAAGATACTGGGGACCTACAGACACTGGATCCTACCCAGTTTGGCTTTGTTAAGGTCAGATCCTGCCTCTTAAACCTGGTCGATTTCTTTGAAATAGTCACCAAGGCCATTGACGAGGGGAAGGTGGTCCACACAGCCTACCTGGACCTCACAAAAGCCTTCGATACAATACCACACTCGGGCATTATAGATAAGTTCACCAGCTTAAATATAAACCCCTATGTCACTAGATGGGTTGCAAACTGGCTCAAGGACAGAACCCACATGGTTAGAATTGCTGGAGCCATGTCAGACTCCAAACCAGTTACAAGTGGCATCCCACAAGGCTCAGTCCTGGGACCTCTCTTGTTCGGTATATATTTCTCAGAGGTACAGGCCAACACGGAAGGATTGTGGCTGACCAAGTTATGAATGACTGCAAACTGGGTGCCATAATCGACTCTCCAGCCGACACAAGCATCCTCCAAAATGGCCTCATAGAAACAGACAACTGGTGCCAGAGCCATGGCCTCAAGCTAAATGCCAAAAAGTGTATAGTCATCCCCTTTGGCAAAAACAAAGTGCCCACAAATTACCACATAGGTGGTAATCCATTAAGTACGGAAGAAGTAATTAGGGACCTGGAGACCCAAGTTGATAACAATCTCTCATTTGACAACCACGTGGCCAAAGTGGTTAGAAAAACATTTTATATAGCCCACCTAATCATGAAGGGATTCACATCTAGATCAGGGGAGGTCATCGTGCCTCTTTACTCATCCCTCATCAGGCCCATAATTGAGTACAATGCCCCTTTTGGGGTGTACCTTACCAGACACATGCAGCAACTGGAAAGAACCCAAAAGTACCTCACCAAGAGGATCAAAGGGCTCAAACAGATGCCATATGCTGCCCGGTTAAAGAAACTCCAGCTCTACTCAGTGGCATACCACCTCCTCAGAGGCGATCTGTGCCTGGGGTATAAAGCCATGTCCAACCCGGAATGAATGGACATGCTGCAGCTCAGAAAATCCAAATCCCATCGAGCTCGTGCTCGAGACTTGAACCGCAGCACTGAAATAAATAGGACATGCTGGAGGGACAGATTCATAACCCAGAGGCTCCCTTCACTCTGGAATAAAATCACAGTCCAGGTTAGGCAGAGTCCCTCATTGACTCTCTTCAAGAGGAATCTTGATGAGTGGATGGGAGATCGTAGGTTTACCCCGGGTATCACTTCTGTGTCACTGTTAGACAGAGGCACAGTATACTAACCGAAAAAGGGCATAGCAAAATTAATTTAAAATGGGTGGCGAAAGCCAAACACACTCCGGCTAGGCTTATAAATGCCCTAGAGCAGATAGCCTAGTATGAACCTATGAATCTATGAACCTATAAATATAAGACGTACTTCCAGCAACTTCTAAAAGAAAAAAAAAACACAGAAGCTGTGCTGCCCCATACACAACCTATGAAGAAACAGGAAGAAAAAGGGAAATCCACCCTAGAAGAAGTGTGAACAGAACGAAGGAAACAGAAGACAAGGAAACAGTACACTCAGATGAAGTCATGGCAGATATGATCAAGATTTTGGTGAGTAAGCAGAGAAAAGGCTCCTGAGGAGCAGTATGGAGAGAAAGGCATATCTCAGATGAATGAAGAATAAGCATTCTAGTGCCATACAACAACAACAAAGGGAACTTTCACAACTCTGCTCAGTACAGAGGTATCAAACTCCTATCACACTCCAAACAGGTCAGAGGGGACAGATCAACAAAGCTGCAGTATGCAGATGATGTGGCATTACAGGCAGGCTCTGAACTAAAACTTCACAAATAACAAGGGAATGGAATGTAAAACTGAAAGCACATGGGATGAAACTGAGTGCAGACAAGACAGTTGTCATGCAAGCAAATGGGAGAATCAGAAGAAGATGAAAATTGAGGTAGAATGGAAAATGGCGGTACAGGTCCACAGCTTCAAATCATTGGGAGTGGTGTCTGAGAAGAAAGGAAGGAAGTCTGAATGAGGAGGTGACGGCTAGAATCAAATGTGCTCCAGCCATCTGGCAGATAGTGTCAGTGCAATGTCATACAGAAGAATGCCAAAGCTGATGTAAAGTAAGGACTGTAAAACAGTGGTACAACCAGTACTTCTGTATGGCAATGAAGGCAGAGCAGTAGTAAAGGTAGAAGTGATAGAGATGAAGTGCCTGAGATAGGTAGTAGGGTGCAAACTGTGAGGCAGAGTAAGAAACAATGACATCAGAGCAGACTCCATGCCAGATCAAATTTCAGAAAAGGTCAATGACTACAGATTCCAATGGCCTGGGCACATGTGCAGAAAATCAGAAAATGATCTGGTGAAGAGGATTTGTGAGAGACTGAAAGAAAGTGAAAGGAAAAAAGAACATCCAGCCAAGAGGTGCAGGGATTGTGTGAGAGAAGACCTGTAACAGTCAAGCATGACTTTCTAAGAAAGCAAGAGACTGGCATTGAATCAAGAGGTGGCAACAGCTGACAGAATGTGTAGAAAATGAAATAAAGAGGGCTATGATTATGATGATTAATTGATTCATTAGCTATGTTTACAGTACATATAATGATAACTAGCTTTATTGTTTTATCAATCTTTCCATTAATACAAGATTTAAATGAGCCAAAAGGATTATTTGAAACTGGTTAATCTCAATCATTAGCAATGCCTATGTACTGGGCGGCCATGGTAGTGCAGTGGTTAGCATTGCCGCCTCACAGCAAGAGGTTCTCCGGTTCAATTCTCGGCTGGGGTGCCTTCTGTGCGGAGTCTGCATGTTCTCCCTGTGGTCGCGTGGATTTCCTCCCACATCCCAAAGACATGCGTTAGGTGGATTGGACACTCGAAATTGGCGCTAGGTGTGAGTGTGCACGTGTATGTGCCTTCTGTGGAACTTTGGGTGCCGGGCTGGCAACTCGACACTGTAAAACTCCATTGCCAATCATGAGCAGACAGATGATCCGCTGTGGCGACCCCTAACTGGGAAAAGCCGAAAGAAGAAGAAGATTAGCAATGCCTATGTACCTTTTGAGCACTATTAGTTGGTTAGGTAGATTAACATTTAGACAGATTTTCTTTTTTTAGTAAGAAAGAATAAATGTGGATATAATGTTTGGAATCAGTATTTGCAAAGTAGCTTGATATTTGGCATAATTCTATAGGCTGTTAATGTTTGTTCACTTTAATCTGCTTGTTATATCATTCATATTGACATCCCCAATGATTTAAATATATGGCTTAAAAAACGTACAACACATAATGCTGTTACTGCATGCTTTGAAAGCTTTTTATTAAATAGTGAATCAGAAGTTATATACTTTGTTTAATTCTTTCACTAACTATGTAAGACATAAACACATTGAACAACAATGCCTCTTTTCATGGGTAACCTTGAAACATCTGCATAAAATTACTTGACTTGCTTAAATTCACAATGCATGGAAGTGGTGGTGCAGGAAATTACATTTAGGTCAACAAACTCTCTATTGCTTTTTATGCATTGTATCAGTTTACTAAAGTGTCCTGTCAGGAGCATGGGAATCATTGTACAAGCATCTGTAGAGGGGAAAACTGTGGGTGTTTAACTGGGCAAAGATGTTAGATATACTTTATCATCGCCAACTTTGGTTTTATGTGGTTGGGCTATTAAACCGAAACCCCTGAACTTTCATTAGAATTATTACTATGATGGCTATGCTAGGGTATTTCATTAAAGCTTAGAGTGTATGGGTTTGTACCGTGTATTACGATTGCTTCAGAGTATGACTGTCTATTACAGTCTCATGTCTGTTAGTCATTTACATTTTAGGCATGATTTAGTGGAAACCTCACATGAAATTTGAAAATACATAAAAATAAGGACTGTGAAGCTTATAATGTAAAATGGAGGAGTACAGAAGTCTTCTAAGAGAGACTGATCTTAAACTGGACTTCAAGACTTTGGAGGGCAATAGTAAAAACATAATTTTGTCTGCAGTTTTGACTTAATTCATTCGCTACATGGGAGCTCTGGAAGTTTGCAGTGTAACTTCCAAAGGACAGATCCTAAGTTTTTTGATGTAATCAAATTATGTCCTCAAACTTCAAACAAATGTTCATAAGGGTTAATAAAATGTGTCAGTGGCAAACTCTTTAGCCCAAACTACTTTTGTAGTGGTAGTATTCTCTAGGTTCTAGGTCTTAAATGGATTTTATAGGTCACAGTAAACACAGTCCAAGGGATTCAATAAAGCCAACACTACGTGTCCAACAAGTGTTCACTGTTCTGAGTGAACAGACAACACAGGCATGGCTCATACCTTCTTCCTCCTAATTTTAGTGTTCCTACTGATTTTCTTGCAGCTTTAAATACTGACATGGATTCATAAAAGTTACCACAAACCATAGACTATATGTCCACTTAATGTAATCTTTCTGAATGACTAGAAAGTACAAAAACATGGTACAGATGTTCTTGAATATATATTATGTACACTTAGTCTACATTTAGTGTAGATATTATTGAATCTGGCCCAGTAGTTATTAAGTTTGTAATATTTTATAAACAAGTTACAATATCTCAGCAAAAATTCATGTTATACACATACTGTCAGCAGCATTTTGTTCAGTTTGCTGAGAGCTTTCATATGAGGCTAAGCAATTCTGTCTGTGCTACTTGGTTGCCAATATATTTAGAAAAACATAAAATGTATAACGATGTAAATACATATTATATGTACAACAATTAATTTATCTTTACTTGCACTACAGAGTTCAAATATA
The DNA here is from genome assembly GCF_019279795.1 of Protopterus annectens. Lineage (NCBI taxonomy): Eukaryota > Metazoa > Chordata > Ceratodontiformes > Protopteridae > Protopterus > Protopterus annectens. The sequence goes on from NC_056748.1 coordinate 574,089,532, forward strand.
AAAACAATTATGTTTGCTATTTTATATTTTTATATTATTATTATTTTTATTTATTATTTTTATTATTTTTATATATTATTTATATATTTTTATATTTTATATTTATATTTTATGTACAATTATATAAACTTTAAGATGAAATCTTCTAATACTTTAAATGTAGCATGGTTTTGGAATTATTAATACAAATAAGAACAAGCCATATTTAACATTTAGAGGCATCTGTAGGATGTAACTGCAGAAACACCTGGAAATGCTGTAATGAGTTAAGAAGTTAGGGAGGGTCATAGAGGATTGAAGAGTCCAGAATAAAACATACAGGTTAGGACTGGAAAAAAGGAAATTATCCAGTGAAACTTCATTTTACAGACAGAGTGCCGAAATTCTGCCTGAGGGTAAAAAGGACTGACTTCAGCATTCAGACAGTGAGAAAACCAGTCAGGCAGTATAACAAAAAGGGAGATAGAGTGAAAGTTCTCTACTACTGAGCAAAATGAGGTAGAGCAAAAGAACATATCATGAAAACACAAGATAGCTCAAACAGAGGAGAGTCAAAGATAAGGGGATATGATAAAAATGAAAGTCCCAGCGAAACAACAAAATTGCAAAAACACCAAACGGTGACAAGGAACGCCAGGAAGCAGGATACTGTGCTGGAAACACTTAATTTATTGAAATAAAATAGGTTAAGCGCTTTCTACAGAAATAGATCTGTCTTCATCAGAACATCATACCATAAAATCATGACACTTATATATCACAGTTGATCTAAACAACCCGCCCTAAATTATAATTAATCAATTAGGTCAATTAATGAACAATGGTGCCTTGCACATTTTTTTAAAAAGATGCAATACAAACATCTTACTGCAAAAACACACTGAAGGTGTATAATGTGCTTTATGCAAAACCATACTAAACTAAAGACAATAAATAAAGATGTGTGTATGCAAATAAGTAAACTATATAAACTAACTAAACAAATTTCCTAATTGTTAAAAACACTTGAACATATAATACCATATAATTCTTCCTTTTTGGTATACAATAAAATGTGTTCTGGAATGGAAATGTAAACACCATACAAAATATATACAATGTATACCAATCATGGTACTAATAAAAATAGTTGTATACTAAAGTATTTATATAAAAATGTATTAATATAAAAATGTATATGATAACCAATATATGAAATGTTGAGAAAAATACATAAAATAACCCCACAATTGGATTTAAGATACAAAAATTATGAGAATTGTATAGTAACTAAAACAGTGTATTGCACAATAAATTCAACTAAACCCTAACTAATGGCTTGGTGGGAATCATTTCATTAAGGCCTGGGGGGGTGGCAGCATCCAACCTAATCTGCCACCTGATCTCCCTTTCCCCCACAACCGCCTTTATGTTGCCCCCTCTAGGATTTGGGGTAACAACATCCAAAATCGCAAACTTAAACATCTTACACTGTGGACTGTTAATGAGATGTCTGGATAGTGCATTATTGACGTCACACTTCCTCACACAATATATATGATCGTATATTCTGTTCTTAAGACTGCGGTCAGTCTTACCCACATAATAACTCATACAGGTTTGACAAACACTTAGATATATAACATGTTTGGTTGAACAATTGCCATTGGAAAACCAAATCTTGCTCTTTAAAGAGTTATTCAGAGTGATACTAGGTGTATCCATAATATATTTGCAGTAATTACATTGGCCACATCTTCTGGTACCTGTCCTCATGTCCTTGGTGTTCCTCTGGAATTTCGATTTTATTTCTATTATTCTTTTAAGATTATTTCCTGTTTTATACACAAAATGTGGCCTGTCAGTGATCTTACTTTTGATGGTCTGGTCACTGGTCATAATATTCCAGTTTGTAGTAATAATCTTCTTTACCTCACTTGAATATTTACCATATTGGATAATACATGACCTAGTATATGTATTTTTGCTCTCAGTCACAACACTCTGATTTACCGTGTTTGTACTAACGTCACCTGTGGGTAAAGATTTAGATATACCCACCCCCAAAAGTGGTTTATATTTGAATCCCCATTCATTCTTGACATAACCTGTGATGTCATTCACCATCTTAGGTGGATACCCCTTGTCCAAAAAGTCGACCAATGTATTCCAATTCATGGTCCACTATGTGTCTCTCGGTGGTCATGCGTGCAGCCGGATGCACTGTCCCTTGATGATGCCCCTCTTGGTGTTGTATGTGTGTGCACTGCTGTAATGTAAATAACCATTACTAAAAGTGTCTTTTCTATGGATTTGGGAGTGAAATTCATTGTCCTTACTATATATCTTGACATCAAGATAGTTTATACCATATGAGTCATATTGATGGGTGAATTTAAGGTAATCCGTGGTATTGTTGATATAACTGATGAATTCCTGCAATACCTCAATTTCACCCTCCCAAAGGATGAAGATGTCGTCCAAATAACGGACATATCTTTTGATGAAAGACATCCAATTTGAATTTAAAATGAATTCCACTTCCCAGTCCAGCAAGACCATATTGGCATATATAGGAGCGCAGGCAGTGCCCATGGCTACCCCCGTTTTCTGTCTATAATACTCCCCCTCATAGTAGATGTAATTGTGGTCCAAAACAATGTCCATAAATTCTGTAAGGAGTGAGATATCATCCTGGCCTAGTCCACTCACTTTGTGCATACTACTGATGAATCTGAGTATTCCGTCATCCTTCGGTATACAGGAAAACAAGTCCTGTACATCTATTGTCACATAAATCAACCTGGGGGACCATAGTTCCTTTTTGAACAGGCCCAGAAACTCCCAGGAATCTTTCATTATGTGTTCCACTGTATCATAGATGTGTTTCAATTTGTGATGGATGACTTGTCCAAAGGGAAAGGCTTTACTGGCACTGCCAGAGATGATAGGACGGAAAGGTGGATCATGCATGTCTTTGTGGACCTTAGGAATGCCTGTGATGGTGGCCAGAATGGGGAACTCAACTTTGAGAAATCTGTATAAATCTTCATTGATTCTATTTTCCACTATAAATTCTTCTAAATAAGAATCAATTCGTCTGTGGGCTATATTTACTTCATTGATAGAAGAGGGAGTGTACTGTGTTGAATTGTTTAAAAGGTTAAAGATTTTACTTTTATATTGTTCCTGATCATAAAATACAATGCCCCCACCCTTGTCCGCAGTCATAATGCGAATGTTGTTGTCACACAATGATTGGATGACATCCATCATGTCCTTGCCCGATTGTTTCCCACCATGAATATACTTATATTTGTTGTGTAAGGAATATAACTCAGAATTGACTACATTTTCGAATGATGTGAGAGTATTACACATAGGTGGAGTAAAAGCACTCTTTTTCTTTAGTTCCTCTGTCTGATTAGGACTGATGTTTTTCTGGTTTTTAAAAAATATACCCAAGTTTAATTTTCTCATAAACAATTTAAACTCTACTAGGGTATCTGTTATATCAAACCTGAAATCAGGTATAAACTTCATACCCTTAGAGAAAATTTGAAAAAATTCAGGTAACACAGGATGAGAAGTGTAATTATAAATCTTGATCTCCCCACAGGAGTGGAGGATCCTATTTTCCTTGACCAATAGGCTGCTACTGCCATCTATCGTACTGTTAGAAACAACATCCGAATTTCTGGGGTCTGAATTGGAAGCGTCCACTAATAATTGTATCTCCGGTTCCTCCAAGAGTTCTTCCCTCTCCCCTTCGGTTCTGCAGTTCTCCATTTGTCCCTCCCATTGTCTAAAAAACAATCATCATCCCTGTCATAATAATTAGAATGACCATCATCCTGTACAACTTCACCAACATGGGCACCAGAGTGCTTGGCATATCTGCTCTTGGAACTAAATTTACCATCATTCCCATTTCTCCATCTGTAAGCTGTCCCCTTCTCATATTGTGCAATATCCCTCTGTAGTTTCTTATATTTCCTTTCATAAGTCTTCTTGTACATATTTTCCGCATATTCATATTGCTTATAATACAGCTTTTCCCACTGTGAAAACAATACATCATCCCTAATCTGTCTATCTATTCTATCTATCTCATTAAGCAGTGTACTGATTTTGGAATCGTTACATTCAACAATAAACCTAATAAACTTTTTACCAAAATCATCAAACATATCATTGCAAATCTTGATGCTGTGTGCGTTCATTGCTATCCCCAGTGGTTCCTTGAAGAACCGTAACCCCATGGGCACAATCCCACTATCCAAACATTTGTGCAAATATAAATTCTCTACTTGAAGGTTCTTGACCTTTGTTAAATTATTACCGAAAGTAAAAATTAACTTTTTCAAGGAAGGAAAATTCCCTCCTTCACTAACAGAATACAAATTGGAAACCGCTTGAGGAATGTCCTTGAAGTCAAGCGGCATGTCCATAAATTTATCTAAACAATAAACGTGCCTTTTCGGACAATCCTCATGTATGGATGACCCGACTGCATTAGAATTTAAAGTACCTTTCTTTGGTGCTTTAGTTGCACCCTTTCCTTTGTCCTCTCCACCGTAGGTGCGTACCGGAGGTTGACGTTTAGGTTTGGCACCAGATATAAGGCAACGGTCATCCTCTGCATTGTCTGCATTTTCCGCCGTTGCTGTTGAAGCTGTAAAAAAACCACGACTGCCCCCTTCATCACAAATATCCTTCCTCGGTGTTCGCCTGGACGACAGAGGGGAGGAAAACCTCCTCTGTGCATTCGGAATCTCCTCGTCACTAGCGTTACCCATAGAGGAACGGATAGACGTTGCAACCAGCGGGTTAGGTTGAGACTGTTGGTTCAGAGCAGTACTGACTGGTGTTAATAATTCAACAAGCCGAGTGATTTCCCCTCGAATGATAGTCATCTCGGAATGTATTTTATCTATCTCGTCCCTCGAGACGAGATTGGAAACATTAAGCATCTCCTGCATGGAATCCATAAGAAACAACGTGATAAAGAATGAAAGTCCCAGCGAAACAACAAAATTGCAAAAACACCAAACGGTGACAAGGAACGCCAGGAAGCAGGATACTGTGCTGGAAACACTTAATTTATTGACATAAAATAGGTTAAGCGCTTTCTACAGAAATAGATCTGTCTTCATCAGAACATCGTACCATAAAATCATGACACTTATATATCACAGTTGATCTAAACAACCCGCCCTAAATTATAATTAATCAATTAGGTCAATTAATGAACAATGGTGCCTTGCACATTTTTTTAAAAAGATGCAATACAAACATCTTACTGCAAAAACACACTGAAGGTGTATAATGTGCTTTATGCAAAACCATACTAAACTAAAGACAATAAATAAAGATGTGTGTATGCAAATAAGTAAACTATATAAACTAACTAAACAAATTTCCTAATTATTAAAAACACTTGAACATATAATACCATATAATTCTTCCTTTTTGGTATACAATAACATGTGTTCTGAAATAGAAATGTAAACACCATACAAAATATATACAATGTATACCAATCATGGTGCTGATAAAAACAGTTATATACTAAAGTATTTATATAAAAATGTATTTATATAAAAATATATATAATAACCAATATATGAAATGTTGAGAAAAATACATAAAATAACCCCACAATTGGGTTTAAGATACAAAAATTATAAGAATTGTATAGTAACTAAAACAGTATATTGCACAATAAATTCAACTAAACCCTAACTAATGGCTTGGTGGGAATCATTTCATTAAGGCCTGGGGGGGTGGCAGCATCCAACCTAATCTGCCACCTGATCTCCCTTTCCCCCACAACCGCCTTTATGTTGCCCCCTCTAGGATTAGGGGTAACAACATCCAAAATCGCAAACTTAAACATCTTACACTGTGGACTGTTAATGAGATGTCTGGATAGTGCATTATTGATGTCACACTTCCTCACACAATATATATGATCGTATATTCTGTTCTTAAGACTGCGGTCAGTCTTACCCACATAATAACTCATACAGGTTTGACAAACACTTAAATATATGACATGTTTGGTTGAACAATTGCCATTGGAAAACCAAATCTTGCTCTTTAAAGAGTTATTCAGAGTGATACTAGGTGTATCCATAATATATTTGCAGTAATTACATTGGCCACATCTTCTGGTACCTGACCTCATGTCCTTGGTATTCTTCTGGAATTTCGATTTTATTTCTATTATTCTTTTAAGATTATTTCCTGTTTTATACACAAAGTGTGGCTTGTCAGTGATCTTACTTTTAATGGTCTGGTCACTAGTCATAATATTCCAGTTTGTAGAAATAATCTTCTTAACCTCACTTGAATATTTACCATATTGGATAATACATGACCTAGTATATGTATTTTTGCTCTCAGTCACAGCACTCTGATTTACCGTGTTTGTACTAACGTCACCTGTGGGTAAAGATTTAGATATACCCACCCCCAAAAGTGGTTTATATTTGAATCCCCATTCATTCTTGACATAACCTGTGATGTCATTCACCATCTTAGGTGGATACCCCTTGTCCAAAAAAAGTCGACCAATGTATTCCAATTCATGGTCCACTATGTGTCTCTCGGTGGTCATGCGTGCAGCCCGGATGCACTGTCCCTTGATGATGCCCCTCTTGGTGTTGTATGTGTGTGCACTGCTGTAATGTAAATAACCATTACTAAAAGTGTCTTTTCTATGGATTTGGGAGTGAAATTCATTGTCCTTACTATATATCTTGACATCAAGATAGTTTATACCATATGAGTCATATTGATGGGTGAATTTAAGGTAATCCGTGGTATTGTTGATATAACTGATGAATTCCTGCAATACCTCAATTTCACCCTCCCAAAGGATGAAGATGTCGTCCAAATAACGGACATATCTTTTGATGAAAGACATCCAATTTGAATTTAAAATGAATTCCACTTCCCAGTCCAGCAAGACCATATTGGCATATATAGGAGCGCAGGCAGTGCCCATGGCTACCCCCGCTTTCTGTCTATAATACTCCCCCTCATAGTAGATGTAATTGTGGTCCAAAACAATGTCCATAAATTCTGTAAGGAGTGAGATATCATCCTGGCCTAGTCCACTCACTTTGTGCATACTACTGATGAATCTGAGTATTCCGTCATCCTTCGGTATACAGGAAAACAAGTCCTGTACATCTATTGTCACATAAATCAACCTGGGGGACCATAGTTCCTTTTGAACAGGCCCAGAAACTCCCAGGAATCTTTCATTATGTGTTCCACTGTATCATAGATATGTTTCAATTTGTGATGGATGACTTGTCCAAAGGGAAAGGCTTTACTGGCACTGCCAGAGATGATAGGACGGAAAGGTGGATCATGCATGTCTTTGTGGACCTTAGGAATGCCTGTGATGGTGGCCAGAATGGGGAACTCAACTTTGAGAAATCTGTATAAATCTTCATTGATTCTATTTTCCACTATAAATTCTTCTAAATAAGAATCAATTCGTCTGTGGGCTATATTTACTTCATTGATAGAAGAGGGAGTGTACTGTGCTGAATTGTTTAAAAGGTTAAAGATTTTACTTTTATATTGTTCCTGATCATAAAATACAATGCCCCCACCCTTGTCCGCAGTCATAATGCGAATGTTGTTGTCACACAATGATTGGATGACATCCATCATGTCCTTGCCCGATTGTTTCCCACCATGAATATACTTATATTTGTTGTGTAAGGAATATAACTCAGAATTGACTACATTTTCGAATGATGTGAGAGTATTACACATAGGTGGAGTAAAAGCACTCTTTTTCTTTAGTTCCTCTGTCTGATTAGGACTGATGTTTTTCTGGTTTTTAAAAAATATACCCAAGTTTAATTTTCTCATAAACAATTTAAACTCTACTAGGGTATCTGTTATATCAAACCTGAAATCAGGTATAAACTTCATACCCTTAGAGAAAATTTGAAAAAATTCAGGTAACACAGGATGAGAAGTGTAATTATAAATCTTGATCTCCCCACAGGAGTGGAGGATCCTATTTTCCTTGACCAATAGGCTGCTACTGCCATCTATCGTACTATTAGAAACAACATCCGAATTTCTGGGGTCTGAATTGGAAGCGTCAACTAATAATTGTATCTCCGGTTCCTCCAAGAGTTCTTCCCTCTCCCCTTCGGTTCTGCAGTTCTCCATTTGTCCCTCCCATTGTCTAAAAAACAATCATCATCCCATAAAATTACTTGACTTGCTTAAATTCACAATGCATGGAAGTGGTGGTGCAGGAAATTACATTTAGGTCAACAAACTCTCTATTGCTTTTTATGCATTGTATCAGTTTACTAAAGTGTCCTGTCAGGAGCATGGGAATCATTGTACAAGCATCTGTAGAGGGGAAAACTGTGGGTGTTTAACTGGGAAAAGATGTTAGATATACTTTATCATCGCCAACTTTGGTTTTATGTGGTTGGGCTATTAAACCGAAACCCCTGAACTTTCATTAGAATTATTACTATGATGGCTATGCTAGGGTATTTCATTAAAGCTTAGAGTGTATGGGTTTTTATTGTGTATTACAATTGCTTCAGAGTATGACTGTCTATTACAGTCTCATGTCTGTTAGTCATTTACATTTTAGGCATGATTTAGTGGAAACCTCACATGAAATTTGAAAATACATAAAAATAAGGACTGTGAAGCTTATAATGTAAAATGGAGGAGTACAGAAGTCTTCTAAGAGAGACTGATCTTAAACTGGACTTCAAGACTTTGGAGGGCAATAGCAAAAACATAATTTTGTCTGCAGTTTTGACTTAACTCATTCGCTACATGGGAGCTCTGGAAGTTTGCAGTGTAACTTCCAAAGGACAGATCCTAAGTTTTTTGATGTAATCAAATTATGTCCTCAAACTTCAAACAAATGTTCATAAGGGTTAATAAAATGTGTCAGTGGCAAACTCTTTAGCCCAAACTACTTTTGTAGTGGTAGTATTCTCTAGGTTCTAGGTCTTAAATGGATTTTATAGGTCACAGTAAACACAGTCCAAGGGATTCAATAAAGCCAACACTACGTGTCCAACAAGTGTTCACTGTTCTGAGTGAACAGACAACACAGGCATGGCTCATACCTTCTTCCTCCTAATTTTAGTGTTCCTACTGATTTTCTTGCAGCTTTAAATACTGACATGGATTCATAAAAGTTACCACAAACCATAGACTATATGTCCACTTAATGTAATCTTTCTGAATGACTAGAAAGTACAAAAACATGGTACGGATGTTCTTGAATATATATTATGTACACTTAGTCTACATTTAGTGTAGGTATTATTGAATCTGGCCCAGTAGTTATTAAGTTTGTAATATTTTATAAACAAGTTACAATATCTCAGCAAAAATTCATGTTATACACATACTGTCAGCAGCATTTTGTTCAGTTTGCTGAGAGCTTTCATATGAGGCTAAGCAATTCTGTCTGTGCTACTTGGTTGCCAATATATTTAGAAAAACATAAAATGTATAACGATGTAAATACATATTATATGTACAACAATTAATTTATCTTTACTTGCACTACAGAGTTCAAATATAAAAACAATTATGTTTGCTATTTTATATTTTTATATTATTATTATTTTTATTTATTATTTTATTATTTTTATATATTATTTATATATTTTATATTTTATATTTATATTTTATGTACAATTATATAAACTTTAAGATGAAATCTTCTAATACTTTAAATGTAGCATGGTTTTGGAATTATTAATACAAATAAGAACAAGCCATATTTAACATTTAGAGGCATCTGTAGGATGTAACTGCAGAAACACCTGGAAATGCTGTAATGAGTTAAGAAGTTAGGGAGGGTCATAGAGGATTGAAGAGTCCAGAATAAAACATACAGGTTAGGACTGGAAAAAAGGAAATTATCCAGTGAAACTTCATTTTACAGACAGAGTGCCGAAATTCTGCCTGAGGGTAAAAAGGACTGACTTCAGCATTCAGACAGTGAGAAAACCAGTCAGGCAGTATAACAAAAAGGGAGATAGAGTGAAAGTTCTCTACTACTGAGCAAAATGAGGTAGAGCAAAAGAACATATCATGAAAACACAAGATAGCTCAAACAGAGGAGAGTCAAAGATAAGGGGATATGACTCAGAAGGGAAAGAAGAGGAAACAAATGGCGGTAAACAGTTAAAAAGAGATGTGAATCATTTGACTAACAATATGAGAAGAATGAAAGTATAGAGAATACAGCAGGATGGAAACCAGAAAAAAGCTGTTGGCAGAACCTCTGAGATGCTAACAGTACAGGTATCAGGTATATGAATATTAAATTATGGAGAAGGTGATCTATTTATTGCAATTTGTGTAATTTTAATTATTTTAATATTGTGTTACAAGTGAAATGATTAAAAATAATACATACACACACACACACACACACACACACACAAACACACAGAAAAATATACACCATTAGTAAAAATAATACAAGAGGATGCTGACCTCATATGTCCTGGTAAGCGGTGGAAAGCACCATATTTTTGTATTTTGACACATATAATGTAAACACTATAGACCAATATTCATAGTCTGGGACTTAACAAATGCATGGCAGTCATGTGTGAATAACAGTGCTACACAGATATGCATATCAGGTCAGCGAAACGCATTTGCGATGAATACATATAAGCAAAGCAATTTTTAACAATGCACCCACTTTTCACATGAAAGTAAATTGCATAAAGTATTTTATCCAACTGCAACTCTGATAGATTTGGCGATGATTCCCTTTTTATAGCACATCTGTGACCAGAGCAGAAAAGCAGGAAAAACTGACTATGAATTGCAAATGGTGTAAAGTAGACCTCATTAGCATATGAAGATTTACAGCATTCCTTAGATCCATCTCATTATTTGCCCATTTAAATAAGTAAATTCAAGATCACTGCAAACTGGCCTAAATGACGTGTATGAATCGTGGCTCGGTTACACTCATTTGCACATGTCCCCAACAGCCTGAACTTATTTGCTTAACTGATATGAATACCAGCCTTACTGCTGCACTGCATGAGAATTCCATAACTCATAGCCAGCCCTACCTCCCTGTGAGCCCAGCAGATATTCCTTAGTCAGATTTCTTTTTTTTTTCTTTTTTTTTTATATAAGTGCAGAAAACATTATCTAATTTTTCTTTTCCTGGGTTGATAAATGTAGTTTTCAAAGCATATGATATCCAGGAAAGCTACACCAAGTGATATTCCACTACCTTCTGTAAAGCAAATGGCAGTAGGCCAAGAAAGTACCAATCACACCTGTTAAAAGTTAAATGGGCCAGTTTAAGGGAAGAGACCAATCAAACCCATCAGACTGGTATTATTTTTAATGACTAATGACCACTAGCAGTATGACCCCATAAAGATGAATTAGGCTAGTATCCTGACTGCCATTATGAACTGAGTGAAGAGGAGATTGTAAAATGTGGGGTATACATTATAAAATGCTTATCTATTCTTGGATAGCAGATAAGTGGCCATGAAACTTAGTCGCTTCTTCAGTAAATACATAAATCTTCTAACTAATAATAAAGAACTATCAACACATAATTTCTTTTATAAACAAACTATAAATGCCCACAAATTATTTCATCTCCCAGCACTTTTAGACACCTGACGATCTTAGATCCCCACACCATAAAAAGATGTCGACCCAGAGATAGTATTCTTTGTGTGATGGAAATATTTTATTTGTCCCACATATGGAAGCCTCTTTCAATTTATTTCATGTTGTCCAAAATTGTTATTGTAGAATAAATGTACTCTACCCACAATTCTAATCTGACTGAAAAAATATAACCAATATCTTTTACAAAGTGAAATCAAAATAATAAACAAAACAGCAAGCATTAGAAATCATATCCCTTAGGAACAGAAATGTTCATTCATCAAAAATATTATTGCTGCTTTTATAATACAAAAAAAGATAAACAGAAGTTGGAAAGTTCCAGTCATTCTCCTGAGTATACAGATAAAGTCAGTACTAAAGTACTTAAATGCATAAGAGAAAAAAAGAGAGGAAAATATAGGTTCTGTAACTTCAGTCAACGGCCAAATCTTTATTTTGAAATCCCCAGATCACATATTCCTTATACCTCTAATAACACAGTGAACGTTTTTTTTTTAATAAATAAAAAATATACATAATTCAGAATATTATTCTCAAATATATATGCAAGGCAATGAGCAAATGTAAAGTACTTTAAAGTTAAGTTACTAGTTGTGTGTGCTATGTAAAGTACTTTTAAGTCAAGTTACTAGTTGTGTGTGCTGTGTAAAGGACTTTTAAATTGCACAAAGATGTGGCAGTAACATATATTTATGTACTTGGCTCTAGGTAGTCACGTGGTATGACTTGCAAGCATGAGCAACAATTTATCAAGAGGTCATTAATTGCTTCTACTGGGAGGTCTATTTTCAGTAAATCATGTAACAAAATTATTGCCCTCTTACATATTCTTTTACTTGGCAGACTAACAGTTTACAAAAACAATTTGATTTCAAGAAATCACAAAGTGAATATACAGTATGATTATTTGCATATAACCACTAAAAATTAGTTAACACACTTTGCATTATACTTCTCCAAATTCTTAAATGCAAATTGCATTCACCAGCAACAGCCAAATGCAGCTATAAATGGCCCAGCATCGGCTGCCTGTTAGCAGCACAGCAGAAAGCTATAGATCACTCAGAAGTATAATTGCCTTGATGCAACATACACATTTAGATCTTGTCTGTTATTATAGAGCAGCATATATCAGTTTCATTAAAGTTCAGGAAGCACTGCATGCTTAATACTAATTGCACCTGACACTTTAAGGTCTGCTTTGAATTATTCTGCATAATTCAGTGTCTGAAAATGTATGCATATCCATTGCTCTTGCCCCAATTTTGCAGAAGCTTGTCAGCAGCAAAATTAGGAAGCAATTTGCATTTCAAAATAAGCAGTACATCAGAATGTATGTGTAGTTTTTATTTTTGGCCCAGATTAGCAAAAGTTTTTTTTTTTGTCAATAATAAGAAGAGGAAGTAAGTACCTTAAAGCAAGCCACACATTAGAATGAATCTATAAATGCAGCATTTGTCCCCAGATTAACAAGTGTTACTAAATAATGAACCGGAAAGCCATGTGTAATTCTAAACAAATGCATTTTTAAAGGCTAAATAGTATGAAGTGACAGGCATATTAATTTAGATGAATATGTTACCATACATGCTTAGAGAATGCTCCATGTTCATTGCTAAGATCACTTGTCCTACAGAGTGCGACTCAACATTCTGCAACATTCAAAACATGCATATATAGCCATTATATTAAGTTCATAGATATTGTTCTAGAAGGACAGATAATTACTGCAGTAAAGACTTTTTGCCCTCCTAATCGGACCCCTTTCATATCTGAGGATAAACCACAGATTCTATTTAACCAACAACATATTTTTTCACTTCCCTCATAAGACATGTCTTATATGTATTGCATACATTCCTGAATGCATTTGTTTTGATCTTACCACCACATCAGTAATGCTAACTTTGCACAACACTTTGTCGGAAAATGCTTCCTAATATTTCCTCTGAACCATCCACTTTGTGTCTTCAAAATTATGTCATTATTTTAATGCATGTC